>NC_056741.1:496983405-497223405 GCF_019279795.1 Protopterus annectens
TGTTTGCATACTTGTACTTTTGTAGGTATCATAACTCATTAATGACCGACATATGAACCTCAGTTAATTATCTGTGTAACTGGTTTAGCATGAAAATGATGACTATGTAATAAAACATGCAGTTGCACATCTATGATCGACACAATAGTTTACTGACAATCATTTAGACCACTCCCATAACCAAATTATAACTGTAAAACAGAATGTATTGTGAGGTATGTATATATTACTAAAGTCATTTCCAGTATATTGTCAGGCATTACTCCTGCATCACAGCTTTTGTATTAGACAAGTGTAGTAGTCTTTTTAGATTATGTGGCTTCAATCAATAACCACAACTAACCTACAGATTCTCATTCAAAAAGCAGTGATTTTACAGTTGAAATGTTGCAATATTGGTTTTAATGCCATGTTGTTAACTTTTTTGCAAGCATCTATGGAATATGTGCATATTGCAAGAACTATATATAACAATTCACAATCATTTCTGGAGTGTGAAAACTCTATAGTTAGGATAATAATAAATGACTATTTATTGCAATAAAGAATGAATGTGATATATTATGGTTCTTTTCTTTTCTTTCTTTTCTTGTCTCAACCCACCCGTTATCTTTTTTTTTATTTGTTTATGTATTTATGTACATATGTATGCTTCATTTATTTATTTATTTATTTGACATTTGTTTTCCGGGCTGGTCTGACTGGGTCTACAGAACCTGTTTTTAGCAGAGGCCCAGGGAGAAAAGCTCCACATACAGTACAATACAAATACAGTATAATCCAATACAATACAAATTACATTAGAAATACTATACAAAAATAAGATGAAAGAACAAACTATGTTACAAGATGCTGCACTATATTACTACACATCTAGACAATGCTATAGAGGTAAAATATTACAGACAATAGTAATCACTCTCACGATACAAGATGTAGATAGTGTGCAAAAAATAGTACGTAGGTAGTGCAATGTGTGACACTGACTGTTATAGTACATGAAAAATAGAATGTCAGTTTCAGTTAGGAAAATAGCAGCCAGAAAGTTAGTGATGCAGAAAGATAGTGAGAGAGAGTTAAGAAGAATAGAAGCAATACAGCCTGAGCAGTAGCTTAAGGATATGGTATAGAAGCAGAGAAGGAGTTAGAAGAGCTTTAGGATCTTACAGTCTGTGAGGGATTGAAACGTGACAGAAGAAGACAATGAGGTTAGTGTGGAAGAAGAGGAAGAGCTGAGCATTAGGCAGGTTTTATGCAGGAGTAGAGCCATGTATTTGTGAGATGATTTTTTTAAGAGGCCTTGAAATGGGTTAGGTCAGGGTAGACCTGGTAGCTAGAGGTAGTGAAGTCCAAAGTATAGAGACAGAGTACGAATACAGAGCGTGACCTGGTTTTCCCGTGGGTTTTGAGACAGCTAAGAGATTTTTGTCTTCTGATCATAGGGATCAATTTGGTGTGTAATTAACTGACATATAAACCTCAGTTAATTATCTGTGTAACTGGTTTAGCAAGGAAATAATGATTATGTAATAAAAATGCAGTTGCATATCTGTGATGGACACAATAGTTTACTGACAATCATCTAGACCACTCCCATAACTCAATTATAACTGTTAAACAGAATGTATTGTGAGGCATGTATTATAACTCCAAACTATATTACTAAAGTCATGCAGGTTTATAAGTCTAGATTGGCTAGTGCAGGGCAGGCAGTAGGCTTGAAAATAAGGTTGTACAAGGAGATAGAATGTCATCCATCATCTGAAAGATTTGTACACATATTGTGAAGCAGAGCCACGCCATGACTCTCTACAAGCCATCTTCAGACCACTGGATGTGTAATTGCGAATTCACTTATGGAGTGGTGCCCATGTCTCATATAAACAGAGGCAGTCTGTAATAAAATCAAACACATACACATATACCCCATCTTATTTCCTTCACCTAGGGATAGCAATGTGGGTTAAATGAGATAATAATGGCTAGGCTTGTACAGGCTTTTGGCTATTAGCGTAGTAATCTCCTATGATCCTATGAACATTGCACATGTCAGTCACCCACATGTGCTATGTTAAGGTATGGGTGTAGTATAGTCCTTCATCGATGTTTACCAGTCTAGGCTTTGAGCTACTGTATTGATACCCACTTCTGCCACTTGTTTACATGTTTCTTCCAAAACAGCTGTAATAATATGTCTCCTGAGGCGGTTGACATGGGATGATGATATGTACATTGTTGCCTTGCTAAGGCCTGTGTTCTTGTAGTGGAGTATATCCACATTCTATACTGTTCTTAGTCAACCATCACAGACATAGTGCAGTATGACACAGGTGTGCATGTGTATATCTAGTAATTTGAAATGTTATCAAACATACAGCAATACTATGTCATACTGATCATATGGGCACATATACCTGAGTTCATCCAAATGTTCTAATGCTGTTATACAGACAAACTGGATGGCGCAGTGGTACAGCGGTAACATTGCTGCCTCACAGCAAGAGGTTCTCTGGTTCGATTCTCGGCTGGGGTGCCTTATGTGTGGAGTCTGTATGTCATCCCTGCCTTCGTGTGGGTTTCCTCCGGGTGCTCCGTTTTCCTCCCACATTACAAAGACATGCATCTGGAGCATTTCTCCCTGGGCCTCAGCTAAAAATTGGCTTTGTTCCAAGTAGGACTTTCCAGGTTAACAAATGATAAATAAATAATAAATAAAAAATGACATGCTGAGATTCGCTTGCAACCTTGGTGAAGTTATTGTATGCACTATTGTACCGATGTTCACAAGGACTCTACAGATGTTCCCCAGCAGGACTGTGTGATTGTCAGCATTTGAGCCATTAACTGTTCTGCACGAACCACATCCACCTCAGGTGCAATGTGTCCACATATGGTGTCAGAATCCTTACCTACACATTTCCACTGATAACCATATAAGCATATGATATACAACTGATGTAATGACATGAAGTAGATAGAGTTGCATGACTGTGTTAACATTTCCACTGTGTATTATGTAATTCATACCCAATGTTTTATTTGGAGGTGATGTGCAGCTTAAAGTCTAATTGTAGCATAGATGCAGCTATAGTGTGACTGTGTTGCATTCTGGACATACCACTACATCACATTAGTATTACCACTTGATAGTTTGTATGAACAGATATAGATGTATGCTAGGATTTCACAGCAGTATAACATTTTCACTGGCAATGACAGGGAGACAGTGATTGTGTGGCATATGTGCAGAGTTTTGACATGTAGTTATTTAGGGTGCTCAGTATATTGTTTGGTATGTGTGGATCTCCTTTGAAATCTTGATGCCTATATGATCGATGGTCATATACCTGGGACAAAAATAACAAACTTCTCATCTATCACAAAACTGATAAGTTTGTTAATTTTAATTCCACTTAATTCCATCGTGCTGCTTCTTAAAACTTACTAAACTGGATGGCTATATTCCATTTCATTAACTAATGTACCATACATCTTATATCTCCCTTGAAATGTCATAAAGATTCATAATTAAACAACAACCACTCTCTGCTATTTTAAAGTATTTCAGAATTCTCTGTGTGCAGAATCAGGCTTTGTAATGTCACTTACCCATTTCAGCTGCCATACTCTGAACCAAGCTGTCAGCCACAATCAGTATATGTTCTAGATGCAGTCAGTTAACCTTCTTGCTCTAATATACATTCAATCCTCAAATCATTGTCCTTGTGGTACTGCTCATCATTTCACAACATGCCTGGTGCTACTTCTGCTATGTAGTGTCTGTTACCCTCTTTGAACATAATCACAACTTGATTTTTCTGTCTCTTTTTTATTTTGCTGCAATATATATTTCTCCTAACTGCCATGTATCCACACTACTTCTCACCTCAGCAACAAAATGTTGCAACTACATGCACCTCATTTATCCTTTCTTCCAGTCTACCGATCTTCTCTTAATACTTCCTAACTTCACTCTTTCTATCTCAAATCACTCTTACCTTACATCTGTCAATTCCATCCCTCCATCCATATCCATGGAACTCTAGTGTTTTTGTCTTTTTATAATGCTACTGCAGTACATCTAACAACAAATGGTCGGTGTGTTCCTTAGGTCCCCAACAACACCATTGAACATAACAGCAAGCAATGGCACAATCATCTCTCCAGAAGCCCAAACCAAACTATTAGGCATTATAGTAGACAGCAACTTCAGGTTTGACAAACACATAAATCAAACCATAAAAACAGTCCATAAAAAAACTCGGGTCAATATATAGGATCAAATCTTTCCTTACTCCACAAGCCAGAGCTGCTATTGCCAGATCCCAACTACTATCTACCCTTCTCAATGCCTCACTTCTCTTCTCCAACCTGAACAAATCAGATCTGAATAAGCTAACAACCTGCTATAACCAGATTGCCAGATTTGCTGCCGGCACTCCACACCAGACCCACCACCTCATCAATCTAAACCTCTTAGGATGGATGGAACCTCCCAACTTACTACAGTTCAATCAACTCATAGTAACACATAAAGTCCTTAACTGCCCAGAAAAAATCCCAGCATGAAAAAACATAATCACCCCCTACAACAACAATTGCCCACTCTGATCCTCCTCCAGATTATTGGTTCAAACGGTTAAAGCAAACCACTCTGCTGGTGACTCACTATTTGCCAACTCTGTTGGTAAAACATGGAACTGTCTACCAACAGACCTGACATCACAACCATTATTAGCCATATTCAAAAACAAACTAAAGAAACACCTCAAATCACACTGGTTATGCCAATGCTCAAGACCCGACTAGGTTTTTTTTTTTCTCTTTTCATCCCTACTCCAAGTCCCATTCTAAGCATACTAGTTTCATACAAAATAGGTCTAGCCTTTCCCCAATCATAGTGAGTATGGTCCTATAATAGGAAACAAACCTCAATTATCTGCTTTAGCCAGATTGTCAACACACAAACATTCCTAGCCAGAATTTGTACCTGATCTAGTCTGAATATGTCATGTAATGTACCCTCTGCAAGCAATGCAACTACTGTATGTATATATCTACTGTATGTATATATCTACTGTATGTATATATCTACTGTATATATATATCTACTGTATGTATATATCTACTGTATGTATATACCTACTGTATGTATACACTGTATGTATATATCTACTGTATGTATATATCTACTGTATGTATATACCTACTGTATGTATACACTGTATGTATATACCTACTGTATGTATACACTGTATGTATATATCTACTGTATGTATATATCTACTGTATGTATATACCTACTGTATGTATACACTGTATGTATATACCTACTGTATGTATACACTGTATGTATATATCTACTGTATGTATATACCTACTGTATATATGCTCTTCTGTAACTACCATTGTTATTGATGTGCTCATGAATGTATGCAACTTTTATCTAAAAGCATCTTTATGTTTGTCATTGTCAACCTTGGAGCTTTCCTCCCCGGGCCTCCGTTGAAAATGGACATATATCCAGTCGGACTATCCCGATAAACAAATGTAAAATAAAATAAATAAATTATATTTTGTGCAATTTTATTGCTTTTGTTCAATTGTATTTTCTTAATTTCTTTCTTTCTTTCTTTCTTTTTTTGTCTATTTTCTTTATTGTAGCTGAGACTATAACTTGACAAGTTTGCAAAAACCCAAATCATAATGGCTGTCAGACAGCATATGTTATGTGCAGTCAGATGCATATATAAGTAGTATTTATTACACTGTACATCTTGTATAAACATATCCTGTTTTGCATTCTTTTGTACTACTGTATGTCAGAGCATCTGTTCCTGTGCCTCTAATGTTAATGCTCTTTTTTCCAGCTGGACATCGTAGTCAACTAAACTACACTAAACTAAGCGAAACCAAACATAACTAAGCTAAACTAAATTTAATTAATGAACTTAGTACATGACTTCTTCTCAACATTACTAATTCCAGTCACTCGTCTGATACCTGTTTTATCTTACTTAGACTCATGGGAGATTAGAGCTCATCCCAGCAAGCAATGGGTGCAAGGCAAAAAAATAATCATTGACAAAACTTTGATCTTTCAAGGAACACAGGAACACTCTGTCTTACTTATGTATGGAATACATATAATAGGACCCCCATTTCACCTAACTGCACATCTGTGGGATGGGGGATGAACCAAAACATCAAAAACCACCAAAAATCTCGAAAACTGTTGTAATACCACACGAAAGAAGACTCCGTTGCAACTTTGTAAAAAGTTTAATCCAAAGGTTGTAGTTTCATTCAATAACACGAAAAAACACACTTCTATTCTCTTCTCTAGCGCCTCGGCAAAAAGCCTTTTCAGAGTAGATAGTTCCCTGAACCAAGCAATTAACCATTCTTTTATACACCTACTATCACACATTAATTATTTACAATTATTCAATCAACTTATACATACATTTTCTTAAAAAAACAGAACAAATAAAATTGCAGTTGAATACTGTTTCTAACAAACATGCATTACAGCAAACTTTTCCATGAACAATCACTATTCAAACCATTTGGTTTGAGCGTATTAAATTTTAATATAAAATATAATTCCTTCTTCCTAAGTATTTGTTTTATAGATTTTTCATTCAAATACTTTAAATTCCCAATACTATCTAATACTGACACCTTCAAATTCTCCACCTTTCCCCCATGATACTTCAAAAAATGCCCTGCCAAGGGGCTAGTTTCCTTATTTTTTAAAATATCCCTTACATGCTCCTTTATCCTACATGCCAGTGTTCTTTTCGTCTCCCGCCACAAAACTTTTTACAACCACACTCAATTCCATATATTACTGCCATAGAGTTACAGTCATAGTTTCCCTTTATTTCAAATGCAGTATTATTAATCTGATGAAATTGTTTTACAATAAACTTACAAATAGTACATTTCCCACATTTCTTTGTTCCATATTCCATAACTTGTGACAACATTGGCTGATATACCATCCTAAACCTGCTATGTATCAAAAAATCTTGTATATTTCTTCCCCTGCGATATGAAAAAACTATATTTTTGTTTTTTAGACACTCTACTTCCTTTTGTAATAGCTTCCAACTATTTAAAACATAATATTTAACACTATTAGAAGCTATAGAAAATGTGGAAACAAAATATACATTCTCCTTATCATCCTGTGTTGTATTACACACCCCCCCAGGATAATACCTTCCACATTTTTTAACTTTATCCAAACTCTGATTTATGTTATATTGATTGTAGCCCCTTTGTATAAATTTATTACAAGTTGCCATAAGTTCCTTTTCCTTAACTATAGCATTACTGCACAATCTATTTACCCTATTTAGTTCTGTATAGGGAATAGCTTTCATAATATGCAAGGGATGATGGCTGCTACCATGTAATACAGAGCCACTCCCTTGAAATTTCCTATGTATTTGATACTCTATTTTTTGTTCTTCTTTTCCCATAATAGAAATATCCAAATATTGCACTTCTTGGCCCATCTGTAGCCCATCAAATTTAATATTCATTGAATTATCCTGTATTTCAGTTAGAAAATTGCCAATTTCTGATTGTCCCCCTTTACATATAAACACTAAATCATCAATATAACGATAGTACATCTGTACATATTTTTCAAAAAATGCATTAGTGTATATGTATTTATCCTCGAAAAATCCCATAAATACATTTGCATAACTGGGGGCAAAGGCTGCCCCCATAGCAGTGCCCTGCTTCTGTTTATACATGGAACCATTGAATTCAAACATATTGTTAGTTAAACAAATGTCAAACAATTCCATTACATAATTCACCACACTTTCATTGCCCATAAAATACTTAATAGCCGTCTTTCCATCTTCATGTCTTATGTTCGTATAAAGACTCACCACATCTATTACCACAAAATACATATCTGCCTTCCAATATACATCTTTTATCTTTGTAATAAGGTCAAATACGTCTTTAATATAAGATGGTAATTTGCACACAGTGGGCATTAGATACTGATGTAAAAACTTTGAAATATTTTCTAAATATCCATTTGTTGCTGACACTATTGGTCGTCCTGGTGGAGGAAAGACTTTTTTATGTATTTTTGGAATGCAGTAGAAACATGGCATTCTTGGAGTATTAATATTAAATTTTTCTTTCACATCTTTATAAGAAAAATAATGTAATCTATACCCTTTGTCTATAATATATTCATACTTTTTTTGTGCCTCATTGTACTGTCTCATATCTATGACTTCATATATGTTCTCATTATTCAAGTGTTCATAACACATCTCTAAATACTGCTTCACATTTAATACGACCAATTTCCCTCCTTTGTCAGAAGGTTTAAATATTATCTTATCATTTTTACTTAAATTATTCAAACAATCCCATTCCATTTTGGTAAGATTATACATACTTGCCCTTTTATTCTTACTTTTAAATGTCTCACATTCCATTTCCACATTATGTGTTAGCGACTTTTGAAAATATCTAATACATTCATTACTTTGAGATGGCATATAAGTACTGACTATAGGAATTGAACTCGTGTCCATTTGTCTATACTCATCTATCTCAATTTCCGAATTGCAGGAAAAAAACTCTTCCTCACTATTAGCTAATGTAGTTGTATTATCCACTAATATAGTTGTATTATCCATTTGTTGTATACTTTCTACTGGAAATCTTTTTGACCAATGAAACATTTCCATTAAATGTAATTTCTTGAGTAAAATGAAATATGTCTGCTTTTAACATATGTACCCTTGGGATGACTGTGGGTACAAATTTCAAACCTTTGTTCAAAACATTTACTGCACATGCTGATAAATCGCAACCAGATAAATTTACTACATATTCATTATTATCATACTCACAACCATTTTTAGTCCCATTGTCCTTCCCATCTCCTTCTTTTACTGTTGTTGTTACTGCTGTAACTCGCTCGCTGTTTCCCCTTCCCTCCCCCATTATACCCCTGTCCATTCCAACTGCGTTTCCGATTGTAATGGTCCTCAGGAAACGTATTCATACCCTTCTGGTTTCCTGGTTGGGGGAGTGCTGGATAATCTTCATTATCCGTTTCTGCTTCCGTTTGCGACAGTCCGCTCTCCACAGAAGCATATCCTTCTCCTTCCCTTTGCATCTCCTTCTGCTCAAAATGTACGCGCTGCCGACGGATCTTCTGATTGGTTGAAAACAAAAACGCCCTCTTGTTCTCATAATCACGTAGATCTCTATTTAGTTTACTTTTTTTGCATTCAATCAGTTCTACTTCATATTCATTCAACTGTTCATTAGTTTTCATCAGGAACTGTTGTAAATCTTCCTGCTTGATTTTATTGGAAATATTTATACACAGTACTTTAATTTCTTCTCTCAATTTTTGTTTTTTAAGTATGTCTCTCTCTATCAGAATTTTAACCCATTCTTTACTGCATCTATGTGCCGCTGCTATCCACCTATCACAGAACTGCTTATCTTCCGAATTGGTGACATCAAAGGGTGTGGATGGATTTTTTATGCTACGTAAACCCCTCGGGGTAATGTCTAGTTCTTCATACCGTTGCAGGCTCTGTAAATTAAGAAACACTGAAGTTTCTTTAAATAATAATTTCTCAATTTGTATATAAGAGTCCCGGACCTCCGGAGCCAAAACAGTTTCTTTTTTCTTGCCCACCCGTGAGAATGGGTTCTGTTGCCACAGCTTACGGTCTTGCTGCCATTTGTTATACAGTCCGGACACTGTATCTCCATTTAACACTTCTTCTCTACCTTGTACTGCTCCAGTATTAGTAGAATTACTGGCAGTATTTGTCACAGCAAAGAAACTTTCAATAGACTTCTGTGTATTGTCCATTACCGTTTCTCTAAACATTCGTGGTAATGCTGCAAAAGAGTCACTGGCCATAATATCAAAAACCACCAAAAATCTCGAAAACTGTTGTAATACCACACGAAAGAAGACTCCGTTGCAACTTTGTAAAAAGTTTAATCCAAAGGTTGTAGTTTCATTCAATAACACGAAAAAACACACTTCTATTCTCTTCTCTAGCGCCTCGGCAAAAAGCCTTTTCAGAGTAGATAGTTCCCTGAACCAAGCAATTAACCATTCTTTTATACACCTACTATCACACATTAATTATTTACAATTATTCAATCAACTTATACATACATTTTCTTAAAAAAACAGAACAAATAAAATTGCAGTTGAATACTATGTTTCTAACAAACATGCATTACAGCAAACTTTTCCATGAACAATCACTATTCAAACCATTTGGTTTGAGCGTATTAAATTTTAATATAAAATATAATTCCTTCTTCCTAAGTATTTGTTTTATAGATTTTTCATTCAAATACTTTAAATTCCCAATACTATCTAATACTGACACCTTCAAATTCTCCACCTTTCCCCCATGATACTTCAAAAAATGCCCTGCCAAGGGGCTAGTTTCCTTATTTTTTAAAATATCCCTTACATGCTCCTTTATCCTACATGCCAGTGTTCTTTTCGTCTCCCCGACATAAAACTTTTTACAACCACACTCAATTCCATATATTACTGCCATAGAGTTACAGTCATAGTTTCCCTTTATTTCAAATGCAGTATTATTAATCTGATGAAATTGTTTTACAATAAACTTACAAATAGTACATTTCCCACATTTCTTTGTTCCATATTCCATAACTTGTGACAACATTGGCTGATATACCATCCTAAACCTGCTATGTATCAAAAAATCTTGTATATTTCTTCCCCTGCGATATGAAAAAACTATATTTTTGTTTTTTAGACACTCTACTTCCTTTTGTAATAGCTTCCAACTATTTAAAACATAATATTTAACACTATTAGAAGCTATAGAAAATGTGGAAACAAAATATACATTCTCCTTATCATCCTGTGTTGTATTCCACACCCCCCCAGGATAATACCTTCCACATTTTTTAACTTTATCCAAACTCTGATTTATGTTATATTGATTGTAGCCCCTTTGTATAAATTTATTACAAGTTGCCATAAGTTCCTTTTCCTTAACTATAGCATTACTGCACAATCTATTTACCCTATTTAGTTCTGTATAGGGAATAGCTTTCATAATATGCAAGGGATGATGGCTGCTACCATGTAATACAGAGCCACTCCCTTGAAATTTCCTATGTATTTGATACTCTATTTTTTGTTCTTCTTTTCCCATAATAGAAATATCCAAATATTGCACTTCTTGGCCCATCTGTAGCCCATCAAATTTAATATTCATTGAATTATCCTGTATTTCAGTTAGAAAATTGCCAATTTCTGATTGTCCCCCTTTACATATAAACACTAAATCATCAATATAACGATAGTACATCTGTACATATTTTTCAAAAAATGCATTAGTGTATATGTATTTATCCTCGAAAAATCCCATAAATACATTTGCATAACTGGGGGCAAAGGCTGCCCCCATAGCAGTGCCCTGCTTCTGTTTATACATGGAACCATTGAATTCAAACATATTGTTAGTTAAACAAATGTCAAACAATTCCATTACATAATTCACCACACTTTCATTGCCCATAAAATACTTAATAGCCGTCTTTCCATCTTCATGTCTTATGTTCGTATAAAGACTCACCACATCTATTACCACAAAATACATATCTGCCTTCCAATATACATCTTTTATCTTTGTAATAAGTTCAAATACGTCTTTAATATAAGATGGTAATTTGCACACAGTGGGCATTAGATACTGATGTAAAAACTTTGAAATATTTTCTAAATATCCATTTGTTGCTGATTGTCAACCTTGGAGCTTTCCTCCCCGGGCCTCCGTTGAAAATGGACATATATCCAGTCGGACTATCCCGATAAACAAATGTAAAATAAAATAAATAAATTATATTTTGTGCAATTTTATTGCTTTTGTTCAATTGTATTTTCTTAATTTCTTTCTTTCTTTCTTTCTTTTTTTGTCTATTTTCTTTATTGTAGCTGAGACTATAACTTGACAAGTTTGCAAAAACCCAAATCATAATGGCTGTCAGACAGCATATGTTATGTGCAGTCAGATGCATATATAAGTAGTATTTATTACACTGTACATCTTGTATAAACATATCCTGTTTTGCATTCTTTTGTACTACTGTATGTCAGAGCATCTGTTCCTGTGCCTCTAATGTTAATGCTCTTTTTTCCAGCTGGACATCGTAGTCAACTAAACTACACTAAACTAAGCGAAACCAAACATAACTAAGCTAAACTAAATTTAATTAATGAACTTAGTACATGACTTCTTCTCAACATTACTAATTCCAGTCACGCATTGTCTGATACCTGTTTTATCTTACTTAGACTCATGGGAGATTAGAGCTCATCCCAGCAAGCAATGGGTGCAAGGCAAAAAAATAATCATTGACAAAACTTTGATCTTTCAAGGAACACAGGAACACTCTGTCTTACTTATGTATGGAATACATATAATAGGACCCCCATTTCACCTAACTGCACATCTGTGGGATGGGGGATGAACCAAAACACCCAATGAAAATCCACACTGACTCATGGGAGACAAAAATCTACCTGCAGAAGGTACCCCAGCAGAGAATCAATAGGGACAACTGAGAGCTATGAGGCCATAGTATTAACCACTGCACAATTATGGCAAATATAGCTTTCTCAAAAACACCCATGTCTGTTCAGTTCCCTAAGCAATTATCCAGTAGTAGCATTGTCTTTAACAAGATTACCCAGAAGTTAGAGCTATTCTCACAAGTTTAGAATGACAGACTACTGCATGATCACTTCCATCATTAGGTTTCTTTACCTAATGCAAAGTTCTGCCTCACAACATCTTAACCATGATTTCAACCCTTTCCTCTGATCATTACCTGTGTGCAATTTCCATGTTTTTCTTACATCAGTGTGGAGTTTCCCTAGATACTCTAATTTTTCCTTTCAAAACCATACGTCTGTGTGTGGGTGTGTGTGTGTGGGTGTATCTATCCACAAACACACACACACACACACACACACACACACACACACACACACACACACACACACACACACACACAGACTGAGATTTATGAAAGTTAGAAGAAGAAAGTTCAAGCAGTGATTTTACAGTGACATGTCGAATTGTTAAGTAGATATTCTTTGAGAGCTTTTTTAAATTCATGTATGTGTATTATTTTTCTGATGGTCAAGGGAAACTTATTCCATGATAGTGCAGGAGTGTAACTATATAGATTTAGGCCTATTGAACTTTTAGGTTTATATATATCTAAGTGTTGTTGATCAGCGCTCCTGAGGTTTCTAGCTGGGGAGTAGAGAGATAAGGGAGGAGATGCCTGGGCAGAAGGAGGATTTATAAAGAATGAAAGGAATGATAAAAAGTTGAGAGTAGAGTAGTTGGTTAGACAACTCTAACCAATTTAAAGCCTTAAGAGACTGACAGTGATGAGCGTAAGAAAAATGATTAACAGAAAACCTAGCTATTTTGTTGTAAGTGGCTTCAAGTTTAGCAAGAAGACCATTGTGTAAGTTAATTAAAATTTGTGAACTATAAAGGAGACTAGGTAGAAGATAAGCATAAGCAAGGTAAATGCAAGAGCTATTTGTTAGGAACTTGTTATTTTTGTACAGTAAACCATGTTGTTGGAGAGTTTTCTTTATATAGTGGTATACATGAAGAATGAATTTGAGTTGATCATCAATAATTGTTCCAAGAAGCTTAGTGTGTTTTACAATGCTTATGGCTGTGTTGTTAAGAAATGTTATAGTGAAGGAGGGTTTGAAGTGTGAGAGTGATTTGGAGAAAATAGAAGAAGTTTGATCTTTTTTGAATTAAGAATAAGCCAATTGTATGAGAGCTAATTTTCAATAGAATTGAAAGAATTATGAGAGACAGTGAGCAAGTCAGAAATGATGTCAGCAGAGGAGATGATAGTAGAGTCATCAGCATATTGAATGAGGTTAGAGTGAGGACAGGAAGTGTGGAGGTGGTTAGTAAAGATATTGAACAGTAACAGTAGGGGACTGAGAACAGAACCTTGAGGAACTCCCATTTTGATGGGGAAAACGGGAGATAAATAGGATACCCATTTGACAGATTGTTGTCTGTTGGAGAGGTAGCTGTCAAACCAGGAGATGCTTGAGGGAGAAAGGTTAAGGCCAAATACTTTGGAGAGGAGCATGCTATTAGAAAAAAAGTGTCAAAAGTTGTAGACAGTTCAAGGAAGAGACAGGAGACAAGTTTGTTATTGTCTCTGACAAGGGAGATAAAGTTGGAAAAAGAGTTAAGGGCAGTAGTTATACTGTGGTGAGGACGAAAGACATGCTGAGTGGGGCTAAGTAGATTTTCAGAGAATAGATAGTCCAAGATTTACTTATCGACACATTTGTCAAGTATTTTAGAGAGAAGGGACAAAATAGCTATAGGACAATAGCTAGATAGTTCAGTGGAATTGCCATCTTTGTAGATAGATATCATAAAGAATTGTTTCCAGATTGAGGGAACAGTAGATTCGGATAAAGAGTGGTTAATGAGGATGGAAATGGGATGTGCTACAGAGTTTGCTGCAAGCTTGAGGAAGAACAGAAGTAGGTTGTTAGCAGAAGGTAACCATGGTTTCAGCTTATGGAGTAGCCATTTTATGTAGCAGAAGGTGACAGGTTTCAGAGAGAAGCCGTCATTATGTTTAGGGGGTTGGGGGTCAGTGGGGTTAATAGAGTTTGAGGTTGATGTTATTTTACTGATAGTGTTAATAAAGTAAGAGTAAAGTAAGGCAGCTGTTTCAAGGGGGTATTATTAGGACATGGAATAGGAGTTGTAGATTTACCTGGGTGTAGGATATGATTGATAGTGTTCCAGAATTTTTTGGGATTGCTGAGACATGTAGTCTGAAGTTTGAGTTTTTTTTTTTTGTCAATGTTAACTTGTTTTTAGAGAGGTTACAAAGTTATTTATAGGTTTGTAGATGGGAGGGGGGTTTAGTCTTAGTCCAGAGTTTAGCAAGCATTATCTCTTTTATGCAAAAAGAGGGCATGCTGACTGAGATAGCCAGGGAGAACATAGAGATTTCACTGATCATCTTGAGGGGGCAAGTGAACTGAGTATATTAAGGAATACTGAATTAAATTTTTGGACTGCTTCTGCTAAAAGAAGGTAAAATAGGAAAGACCAATTTATAGAGGCGAGCAAGTTATTGACTGTATCAGGATGAAAGTTAGAAAGGTTCTGGCAGTCTTTGTATTTATGTGGCCTTTGATGATGATGGTGAAATTTTTGAACACAAATAAGTAAATGGTCACTGATGTTATCAGGTAATGTTTTAGGATGGTTATATAGGTCAAGTTTGGATACTAGCATCCAGTCTATGATAGAACTGTAGTTGGTAAGTTTGTTATAGTGAGTGGGAGAAGAGATTAGTTGCTAATATTTAAAACCCACAATATTAAAAATGCAAAATACCAAAGGAAAAAATAAAAATCTATTTTATGCAGGGGGCAAGAGACATGCATCCCCTACACCCACTGCATCTTATACATAACAACTCTGGGATCACACAGCAGTGGGAAAAGACCATATTCTCATTGCCAGCAGTTTTTGATAGTTTGAGACCGTAACAATCTTTTGATATTATGAGTTTTTGATCATGTATACTGAATCTACTGTCAGGCAGCAGATAAGAAAGGGAAATATTCCACATGTAGCACACAAAGGTTCCATACATGTCACACTACATATGCAAATAGTCATTTGATAAAAAACAGCATTGTTAGGCTAAAGTGAACAAGAAGATAAACACTTAGCAAATTACCCCTGATAAATGACAGGAAAGCAAGAAATTCATTATTTTAGCTTTTGAGTTTATATCCTTCAAGCCAACGAACAACAAGCCACAGAAATTACCATATAATAATTCATTATGAAGAACAGAGTCAAGCACTTTTGTCATTTAACCAGTGCACAGGATTTCCTCAGGACTCCTTCAGAGTTCTAAAGAAATCCTATGCACTCATTAAAGGATGAAAGCTCTTAAAACTCTATTTTTTTGTAATAAATTATTGTGTGATAATTTCTGCAGCTCATTTAGTTGGCTCCAAGGAAGTACCAGACTGTGCAGGCTTTTTCGTTCTTGGTTTTATTTGCACAGGTGCCATTTTTTTATTGTTTTTGTGTGTTCATATTATTTATGAACATTTGGGTGTATGTTACAATAATGGTGTATGAGTAAGCAAGGTTGCTTAGGTTAGGTACTTATATGGAAACAGAAACTGTGAAATGTTTTTCTGGGTATTTTGTAAGGATACATTTATTACATATTTAAATCTTTTTTATAAGGATACCTACGCTATGTCCTTATAGCATTTGTTTATAATCTATGTTTATGTTACTTTTTGAAAGGATAAGTTTATCACACAATTATTTTTGCTTTTATAGGGATAAGTTGATTATATGCTTATATTCTTTTCTGTAAATTGGATCACATATTTTTTGTAATGATATAATATGTAATAAATGTATCACATTACTTTTTAATATTTTGTATGACAGATGATTATTTGGAGACCAACCCACAAAAAAAAAAAAAAAAAAAAAAAAAAACTGCTGGCCTCATGTCTAGTAATATTAGCAGCTCAGTACATGTGGAATAAATGTCTTGCCAAAGAATAGCTCTAAATGTGACTCCATAACATTACAACATGGCAAACATAGCTCTTAATGATGCAGCAGAGAAAATGTAGGTCTATACTTACAGGCTGGTGATAACTGTAATACCCCTTCAAGACAAAATTACTTTGGCATCCATGAACCACATCCTAGATTGTTTCCAATATATTTTATCTCAGAGACCTCCTATCTCTGCCCCCACCTTAACTATGAATAGCTACAGAAAAGTTATACAGATCACTAATTTTCTTTTGAAGTAATTACTTTTAATGGTATTACAAAGCTACTGAATTATAATGAAATATTTGCTTTAAATCCCAAAATGAACTTTATGACATATGTTTTTTCAGTGAAACCCAGAAACACCTCCCTCAAATTTTGTATTAATATTGCTTTATTTTTGTCATTTAAATAGTTAACAGAGTGCAAAAAAAACTATGGGGGGATTTAATAAAGCCTACATGGTCTTTTTTATCATGTAGGCATTGTGCCACGCTGCTTACAAGAAAGTAAGCAGGTTTTAGATTCAGTAAGCACTGGTGGGTGATGCCTATGCACACACCAACGTGGGAACTTCCATGGCATACACATCACCTCATAAGCAGGTGAATCTCATGCAAATGAGACAAGCATAGTACTCCACCAAGCAGATAGGCAACACTGCAGATCCTGTGTCAGCGTCCATAGTGTACATTGAAAAATTTGATATACAGGAGTGCAGATGGACAAAAGGGGCTGTAAAAATGTAGATAGATGAGCAGAAATGGCATACTACATACAGATATGAGTGAAACTATTTGTGTTTGAAAAATTAAAGGAGAGAGGTTATTTTAATTTTATTTTTTTTAATAATATTGGCATGTTTGTGTGGTGTGCCACAGTGCACAAACAAGCTTTATAAAAAAAAACTGGAAACAACAAAATTAATATTATGTGGCAGAAATCTATTACATAACCTTCTGTGGAGTATCTACAATGGTACATTGGTGCTGTTGCTAATGTGGTAGGGCTTTGAAGCACATAGTTTCTAGGCTGTGAACATGGATCCCTATGCAAATGAGGTGGAGTTGATGAATAGCATAAAGGGAAAATCGAATCCGCATATTCCCTCCATGTAGACACAGAACTATGTTGATGTTACAGAGGAGGTAGTTGACATTAGGGGAGGGTGTGTGCAATAAGTTTTAAGCTGACTTTAGCTTAGCTGCGCCTGTTTGCATGGTGTGCCACTTTGCTGGACATGTCCTTTTAGGAGGCATGTACACTCATTTATAAGCTGTGTTTAGCTAAGAACATGCTTTTCCTTGTGTTTAAGTATGCTTCCGCTGTGCACTGCCATGCAGAGCTTGGAAGTCTGGGGGGTCTGTACAGCAAATGTTAAGCTGTGTTAACCTACAAGGCTCATGTCTGTGCAACATGCTGCAGTGTATCTAAAAGCCAATGACATATTAATTAATTTTGATCTCTGTTTAACTGATGTTAATAATATACTAGGCAGGTGCAGTGCATCATAGGTAGCTAATCACATAGTCAGCATCCACAGCAGAGCACTACAAAGTATGCATTCACCCTACAATCTGATTTTTCCCCCATAGTCTGCACCATTGGAGTACAGACTTGGGAATTTTAACTGAGAGAATGCTAGGGGCTGCTGCAGGTCTGCTACATCTGTATGTGCTAGATGCTGAAGTCAATGCAGCTGCTGCTGCTGACAATATATCTAAGCAGAGAAGGAGAAGAGTGTTCAGGCCCAGGGTAACATTCCACAATACTGTAGATTGTAGAGTACTACAGGGTGGACAGAGACAAACTACAGGAACTCACTGAGCTCTAATGTCCTCAACTCAGACCCAGAGCCAACAGAGGGCAACCCATCCCAGTGGAACAAAGGTATGGGCATCCCTACTACCTACTGGTACTTTCCAAAATCCAGCCGGGGTCATGATGGAAGTCTCACAGGCATCTGCATACAGGGTACTCCACCAATTCCTGGATGCCATCCTACCACATGTCAGTGAGATTTTTTTTATTTCCCCCTCACCCCTGAGGTCAGGGCCAGCAATATGCAACACTTCTATCATGTAGCACACTACCCTGAATTACTGGGTGCCATAGATTGCACTCATGTCCACATCAAGGCACCACCTGGTGAGGAGGATATAATCTACGTCAACTGCAAGGGGTACCACTCCATCAACTGCCAGGTCATGTGCAATGCCCAGGGCATTATCATGAATGTGTGTGCTGGCAGCCCTGGCAGTTACCATGACTCCCATATCTGGCAAACCTCACAGCTAGGGGATGTTTGCTAGGAGGGAATCCCGCACAGTCATTTACTGGGGGATGCTGGCTACGCCTTGGAACCATGGACGATGACATCCATCAGAAATGCACACACACCCACAGAAGAACATCATAATGAGGCACATGCACAAATGAGGAAGATCATAGTGCTTGGGTTTTTGGCTGCTGAAGTCATTGTGCTTGTGCCTAGATATGTCTGGTGGATCCCTGAAGTATACTCCAGCCACATGTGCACATATATTGACAGTATGTGCCATGCTACACAATATAATACTGAGGAAACAGCTGCAGCAGGAACAGCAAAGGGAAGGGAAATACAGCCCCCACCAGTGCCTAGGTCACCACAGCCACACTCACAGGAGGACTTGGAGGAGGAACCCCCTGATGATGTTCCTGTAGCCAGATGTAAGCATGCCCAGTATGCCCTGGCTTTGTTTAAGAGACAATGCTTAGAACATTCACTGATAATCTAGAGCCCTAGGGACTGAAACCTTATCCCTACTCACATATATATATATATATATATATATATATATATATATATATATATATATTAAAATTGTTGATGCCAGGCAACCCACACAAATTGTACCTATCCATGTATTGGCTATGTACTGCGTGCAGCACACAGAGTCAACCCTGAACTACAGTTCTGTCAACTGCTTCATTCGCAAGGTAAGTCTCTAACCTACACACTACTTGTAAGGATTAATATAATGTGGAATTGTATGTATGGATTTGCTGCATTTATGCAAGGAAATATAGTGGGCTATGTGGACAGAAGTAACATCCACACGAGACTACAAATACCCTGTCCAATATTATCAGCAGACCAGCCAGTCTCAGGGCTGTAACATCATACTCTATCACACATTGTATGTCTCACATAAAGCAGAAATAACAACGTACATATTTATGCTGTTCATTGTGTCATGAATGACTCCTCTCTGTCTGGCAGTCTTTGGGGTGGGGGTCAGTGGACTAAGGAGGTTAGCATGGATGATGGTGTTGATGGTTTTAATCTGGAAGTATTCACATCTTTTGCATGTAAGGTAATATTATGTCAGTGTTTTCACATACTGTTATTCTGTGTGTGGTGTAACATTATGAACTTCAATCACATATTAAGTACAGCATACAGTTGGTGAATGCCATGGACATTTTGATTGAAGTGCAGTACTGCAGAATCAGGGACAAATGTCAATGTCTGTAACATTCCTCTCAACCTCTGAGTGCATGACCACTGGACAAAGCTCGACAAAATGGGGGGACAAAAACCCACAAATAAGAGCATATTTTAAATACTGCTCTTAAAATCTTAAAAAAGTTGGTAGAATAACAGGGTTTGTTTCAACATACATTTTTCTGAAGGATATGATGTCAAAAACTCAAATGTATGTCATTATTTAATGACTTTAATCCTCTGATCATCCAAGTAATTTGCCAGAAAACCGCACATTTTATGAGGAATAGACCAAAAATATAAGCCAAAAATCTGCACATTCTGCAACAATCTGGGCAAATGAGAGGAATGGCTTGTAACACACAAAATCACGGACTGTAGAACAGGTAGGTGTGACCTGGAGTCACTTTATAACCACTGACAGTCCCACTGGGCATGCCCAAAACTTATCTAAAATGAGTGCTATTCTGTTGCCCCATCATCAAAATGACCTGTTATGTATAGATATGGCTATATATATATATATATATATATATATATATATATATATATATATATATATATACAAACACACACACACACACACACACACACACACCTATCTCTATCTGTCTGTCACTATCTCTCTGTCACATATATGGTATATGTGTTGCTATGTAGTATCAAACAGATATATATATATATATATATATATATATATATATATATATATATATATATATAGCAATGTATATTAAAATGATACACAGACTCTCCTCATAGATCTACATAACATATATACATATCATACACACACAAAGCTACATTTTTATATGCATCCCTGTTAATTACATAAATATGTGTGTGGATGTCTGTATTGACCTACATACCCTAATAATGGTGAGTAAATATGCACTATCACACATCCTTACTGTTGCTCAAAGGATCCAAACTAAGAATCAACCTGTGGCACATGTAATAAATACTGTGATCTGCAGTGTATAAGACTAGATAGGTAGGAGTTCTAACCTCACTTCAGTCTACTTGGTGTGTGTGTGTGTGTGTGTGTGTGTGTGTGTGTGTGTGTGTGTGTGTGTGTGTGTGTGTGTGTGTGTGTGTGTGTGTGTGTGTGTGTGTGTGTGTGTGTGTGTGTGTGGATGTATCCTCCTGAAAAATAACAGACATGCCCTCAGGGGCTATCCAACTACAGTGGTTATGCACTTTGTGGCCCTGTAACTTGCTGCTGGTGTTCAAACAGCTTTCTTCTACAAAATCTGATGATATCATCCACCTTAAGACTTCCAGCTGACAATTTAGTAGCAGACTTAGGCCATGGTGTGTGTAATAAGTACTGTGATTTATAGTATATAACACTAGACAGGTAGGGGTTCTAATCTTACTCTAGGCCACTCGGTGTGTGTGTGTGTGTGTGTGTGTGTGTGTGTGTGTGTGTGTTTGTGTTCATATAGCATACACATGATAACCTCAGTACCTGAGAAACAGGTAGGGTGTCACAGTGGGTCTTTTGTAGCGGGTGATGTGGCCCCCCAAAGAACTAATCACAACAAGGCCTGCTTATGTCATCAATCATAATATGTCCTAAAGTGATAGTACTAGTAATCTTGGCGTGTGTATGCAACACGTACTGTGAGCTGTAGTGTGTACCATGACATCCTACATACAGCCAACTTGCACTATGTATGTGCCTTGGCATGTCCTGTACGCAGTGATTGGAAGTGGTGCTAGCCTCAGTGTAACCATTTTGTGTGTGACTCTGAACCTTTTACATCATGTTATGGAACCATAGGACATTTGAACTTAACTAGCATATTGGCCATACAGATTTCACAATCATAGACATCTTTATACATGTAGTTACAGAATCAGTACATAACGCCACAGTCCAAGAGGGATACAGGCAGATGCCCTGTATTGAGATGATGGTCACCCAGCCAATCATACAGATGGCATGTGTGAGGTCCACTGAGGTTCTCTGTGTGTCATTAGGCAGTGTTCTGTTTCAAGGCTGTGTTTAAGTCTGCTAGACAAATCTCTCCTACAGCCATGTACTAGCAACATCACATACTAGACTGATGCCCTAATAGTGAGTTATCCATCTGCATCAAGCAGGGTCACACCTTGCCCTGTATACAAGACACAGATCATCTCCGAGTAGTCTATATGCCATATGAGAAAAAAACTTTCATTGCAGATGATCTCCAATTAACACATACTGAAGATGTGAAGTGCTCTTTTGAAGAACTATACTGTTATGTGCAATTGCCAGTACTACTTGGCAAGGTATGGCAAGAAATGGCCAATGCACTCAGATAGTGGCATGCTGAGGGAAGAATACGTGGAGGGTATGAGTATGTCATGTATTGGTAACTGTGGCCTCAGCTATGCCATATGATGGCACTGAGGCACATTAGATGTAAACCTGTGTGGCCAGGTCTGTGTGCCCATTTCTTTAACCTCTGAGTATGTACATCACATGTTGTGACTGATGTGCTACTTACCAGATACATAGGTCTAACTGATGGAAATGATACTATATATATGTTTGGTTGGAGTTTTC
Organism: Protopterus annectens; assembly: GCF_019279795.1. Lineage (NCBI taxonomy): Eukaryota > Metazoa > Chordata > Ceratodontiformes > Protopteridae > Protopterus > Protopterus annectens. The sequence continues at coordinate 497,006,141 of NC_056741.1, forward strand.
AGCTATTAGTATGTCAACATGCATGTGTTCACAGTACCTTCTTGCAGGATAGTGACATACCACAGAGACTCTATGAGTTCTCACAGTCCGCAGGCATCAGCCAACATTGTTAGCCACAATCAGTCATAGTTGCATGTATTGTGGTTAAATGGATTCTAAGCATTACAGGACCCAGGACTGCACCCTGGTGAGCACTACTGCATACAAATCAGCTATTGGAGGTGGATGTTCCTATATTGTGTATGTGTGCCATCAATGGGCTACTTAGTGACCCCTACAATGACAGTGTCATGGATGCCTATGTGGGTGCTTTGTAAATGTTGCCTGAGTAGGGGATATAGTCAGATGGCTTGCCTCAGTCTGGGGGGTTGTACACCCTAATGCACCCTCACCCAGGTCCTTGGTGACTGCCTCAGGCATGTCCACCACATGTAACAGTCATGCTCCCCCAGTCACACATCCAAACTGTGTACAGTCAACTGTGTATAGATCATATATATGTGTGCTGATCAGCTCCATGATGATTGCCCTTATGGTCATGCAGATATGGATATGTAGACAAAGAAGTGTATAGTTCTGTTGGTCAGTGGATGCACTACCTCTGTGCAAGGGTGTAACACTTGGCATTGTCCACCCAGCTGGTGTGCAGCCAGTAGTGTCAGTATGATTGCAAGGGTTTTCCAATGGTGTTAGTAACTCTTGTTGTCAGATCACATGTGGGATACAGCTTGGTATGTTAGCATGTGCAATAGATGCTATGTATCTTCTATTGAGAGGCCAATTACAAACTGCTCTGTAAATATGGACATTATGGGACAGGTTGTAGCAATGTCATGTGACACATGTTGGAGACAAGGGAATGTAATTGACGCAGACAGTGTGGAAGTGCAGGTTAGGTATGGAAACAGACCCACCATATGTGGCATCCTGACATATGAGGTCAGCTACAACCTGGGCCTGTATTTTGAGGCCACACATGTAACAACACTGTGCCTTGTGGTTTTGCTTTGTGTGGATGGCTACTTTTGTCACTTACCATGTCTACACAAGATCACAACAACACTATGTGCTTCTTTTAGATGAGGAGGTAGTGCCTCCATGTTAGGGGAACAACCTCACCCCAACTGTCACACAGCACAGTCCACCTAGTATTGTACAGCCTGCTAATGGCAGGTCTCCACAAGTCAGGTTTGCTGAGCCCTGATGACCCTATATCCCTCATGTCCAGGACAGCTGAGTTCATGCAGTTGTAATGCTGCTGATATAATGCATGGGTGTACAGCTATGCATAATTGCCTCTCCTATCTGAAGGGGGAGGTGCAGTCACACTATGTCAACCAACTCACAGGAGGTAATAAATGGCTTTTTTCACATATATGTCTGCATTGTCAGCAAGGGGGTTACATGATGGTTGTTCTATGGAGACTGATCTTTGGACAGATCCCACCAGGGAGGACCTCACATGGGGGGGACTGTAATGGTCACCCATAGTGGTAATAATATAATGTAATACATTGGTTCCCTGTGTGGGGATGTCACAGCACTGCTCCAAGGCATGGTAGGTAAGGACCTGGACCATCTGTTGGGCAAGTGAGCTGCAGCATGACTAAGCAACACAGTGTGTACATATTACACTTCCCTAACATGTATGTGTGTGCTCTGTACAGACACATTGCATGACTCTCTTGTTGCAACACGGTGGAAGTAACTGCAATACTTACTTCACACAGAGGACAATTAGCATGGAATGCCAAGCAGTGTCCGATCTCTGAGTCATGTCACCTGAAATGCCATGATAGGAGTTAGCATGGATACAAGCACTAACACACCACTGTTGTACACTGATTAACACTGGACCAAACACTGCTACTTTTACTCAAGGCCAAATCATGCCTACTGACTGTGACTGGCAGAGCCCATTGACTGTTACACTATGCAATGGATGTCGGACATATGTCTCACTCCACCAACTAAGGCCTGACAAGGTGTATGACAATAGTAGGCCAGCAGGCCATTTTGGAAACTGTGTACATCATGTACAGAGTGTTATGTCAGCTGGTGGATAGGCAAGCATCTGACAGTCATAATCTGGGAACATAGGATTGGGAAACCCATGCTGCAATGATGTCAGTCACCAATGGAGTTCACCATCCTCCATTATTGGCATATCCCATCTAGCTACTCCCTGTTTGCAGTCACAGCCACTGTCAGTGATCTTTCACTGAGTACATTAGCATAATTGCATATTATGAGCCATCACAGAATCCCACAACAGAACCAACAGTTACCCAGGATAGCCTAAGACACAGTCAGTTGTTGTCTGAGCCACTGACAAAGACTAAATGCCAATGACTGCACGATACTATCCTGTGGGAAATCATCCAACCCTCCAAAATAATGTAGTGCTCACACACTGTGCACAGTTGAGCATTTACTCATGGAGTTATGGACACAGAGAGTAATGTAGCCTTTGACTTTTACTGTTTGGTAAGATGTGAGGATGAATTCACCATTGTACAACCTATGCTGACAGGTTTGGTATGTAATTCACAGGCTGTCTCCTAAATGCATTGAAGGGGATGTGTATGGCTCCATACAGGGAGGTGTCAGATCCCACTGTGTATCTCCCATGTATCCATGACAGGACTAACACATGCCTCACCTGTTCTACACACCTACAATATCACCATGGTATACATAATACATGCTTAAGAAACAGGTATATAACACAGACTGTACACTGTACATGAAACAGGCCCCTCTTGCATGTAAAGCACACATCTGCTGTGACACACATCATGTACACAGTACACAATGGGATGCAGAACACAACCATCATAACTGGTGCTGTACAACTGTCTGTACTGAACACAGTATATTTGAAGATGGGTCATCTCCATCAACACAGTTTGCAGATGTGTCAGTTCCCAAAACTCTGGTGACACTTATCAAGGGTAACAGTCCTTATCACAGATTAAGGATGCATGAGTACGCTGAATGCCGCCATTGTCCTTGTTAGCCTGTTATACACATATGAACCTATGGAGCCATGCACTTATAGTACTGTACATTGCTGAAGACATATTTCTGCTCTGCTAACATGCAGTCCTGTGCTGCTTTATTACTGCTGTGTATCCCTAGGTTACCTCAACAAACTCCTGAAACAGAAACATAAACAGGTCCATGGCGCACATGTCATTGTGTAACTACACAGCCAGTACAACATCATACAACATATACTACACAAACGTATGTGGCATACTCAAGACAAATGCCATCATACAGTATCTGTCAGTAACCACTATAAGTGGAAGGAAAAACAACACTGCATTACACAAGTTCATGTTAAGTACATGTTAACCAATAAAGTCACCCTGTGCATCAGACACGTAGCTTCATTTCCTTGCATCGATTGTGAGGATGACAGGGATGTGGCATAGGTATCACCCCTTGCACAGGGTATTGTGTGAGGATACAGGAAGCCTAGGCTGTCCCAAATGGTTGACAGCATGTATGTAAGTCAAGAAGGGAGGCATGTAAGATGGACCATGGAGAGGTGCCATGTGTGTCTGTAGGAGACCAGCATTTGACAGTGGTATGTGAGTGTACATAGTCAAGCTCAGTGCTAGCCATACGCATGCATATGTTGGACAGCTTTGTACCATACATGGTAGAGTTGACAGTCCAGCATCTCTGGCCCCGAACACAGGAACTAGCTCTGCCAGGAGTTCCACTGGAACCTCCATGCCCAAGGTCAGAAGCGGTGCAGTTACCTGACAGTGACTGCTTTCTTCTTGGACCATGCCCCGCACGGGACAACTGAGGATGATGAGCCCATGGCCTGCCACATTGTGATGTGGGCAGCACACTTCCCTCTGTAGCACTGGATGCACTGCTTCTATGGGAGTGTGATTGTGCATGGCCACGTGGACTCTTAGCAGATAGGGTTGCTGACTTACGTCCATGGGTCTGACGCTCAACTGCAACCAGACATTCCAGCACAGACAATCTGTGGTCCAAAGTAGACACTGTCTTAGCCCACCTTCTGTTCACTGCATTATTGAACTGAACCAAGGTGTCCCCAATGCAGTGGAGGCAGTCACGGATGTTAAACTGTGCTGCATTCATAACCCTAAGGATATATTTGGTAATCCATTCAGAAAGTGCCTGTGCCTCCATGATGGCCCAAAACATGCACAGAGTGACCCATGAAGTGACATCTGCAGGAGGTGGTGGTTGGACTGCAGGTATCCTACAAGCACCCCCGTCAATCTGTCTGTGTGGGACCGCACCAGGTCTAAGTGTCTACACTCACTGGAGCCATAGTTGCCACACTTTCCTGTTCAATGTCCCCATCCTCTGACTGTCCAATATCTGTGGCCTCCAGGGACTGGGTATGTGTGGTCATGCTGACTGCATGCGGTAACAATGGGGGAAGAAGAGGGATGTCAACCTCTGTGAGAGATTCAGCCCCCAACACCCACACCTGTGCCTCACTGTGGCCACCATCATCATCAGAGTCTGAAGAGACACTGAAACCCGGTGGTGTAGGGGACAGACACCAACACCCCTTGTCACCTGTGATAAGAAAGAAGAAGCAGTAAATTAATACTTGCACTATTATGTATGAAAAGTCCACCAAGACTCATAACAACAAAGACCCACAACTGAATTAGTGGTCAAACATATTATTTCTTCACTTTCTTCCACTAAACAGTTTCTGAGAACCAAATACACATTCAGCTCAAGACCTTTATAACAATCACTTCAAGTAAATGAAGTAAAACCTGATCAGTAATATTAACCTTTTAATTAATCAATACAAAACTATATCTGTTAACACATCACATAAAACCCAGTACACCTATCTTACCAAATATACAGAAATACAAGTTGCAATGCTTAATTTATTTGCCATCAACCTTTTTAGTATTTTAAAAGGCATGTCAGATTAATTGCCTCATGTAAACCAGGAGACTTATTTGCTCTTAACAGTGACTGCCAAAGTATTGTTTTTCATTCAGCTACACTCCTGTGATTATCTACTCTAAGATATTTAGGTACCTGTTCAGAATGGAACATAAAAACATTCTACTCTGATTAAACATGAACTTAAGTTAAAATAGGGCATTACTCTGGCCCTTAACTTTAATAGAATATAAATGTTTTGTAACAAAACAGTGTCAAGCTTACCAGGACCTAGACCATGGCCTTGGCCAATCCTTGATGGACTTGTAAAAAGTTGAGGGTGACATAATGTCAGTACCACCACATGTTTTAGCACAACAATGTAATATGTGCACATACCTCACATTTACATTGGCTACTGTTTTACTTGTTGTATTGGTCATATTCTGATTATGAGAGTACAACTGAGCTTAAATCTCATCCCCCAAAGAACAAAGACCTGATACCCATGTAAAAGTATGTACAGCTTGACACAATGATTGTTACAGTATTACAGTGGTGATCACAGTAAGCTGACCTGCATGCTCCTCTGCTGTGGAAACTGTGGCACCCACATCAATGATGTATGGTGTGATGGATGCCTGGGAGCCATCGTGTGTGCCTAGGTTCACCCAACATTCCTCAGTGGCCAAAAGTGGTTGTTCCACTGCAGGCCCTCCAATGGTAATGGCACAATTCCTGGCTACATCTGCTGCCCTTCATTGTGCAGCATTCACTATGTCCATTGCACAGTGTCAAACCTGCTCATATGTCCTGCCCTGGTGGCCCATGCCATTCACATCATGGACAAGGTCTGTCCACAATGCAGCCTGCAGTTTCCTATTATGCCTCTGCCTGGACAGTAAGATGTGATGATGATGCCTTAGTCCTTCCAGTATTATTTTATTCTTCACATCAGAGAAGGGTGCATGACATCTATAGTACATTATTCCTGAAAGACAACAAAAGGGGTACCCATTATTATAGGATCAGATATGTGGAAGTACACTATGTAGAGATACAGCAAGGACAAAATGGCCAGCACTATCCACTGCTTGCTCACACATGTCATACTCCACAGTGTGCAAATATACTACGTGTGTGGACACAACTGAGACAGTAGCAGTTCAGGTCTATATTAGACCACCAAATACTTAAAAAAGCGAACACTGGTTAATCGACCCTATGTAAGTGAAAGCTTACAATTTTACACTAGCAGAACAGCATTTTTTTCCTAGGGAAAAAAAATCGCTGTTCCAAAAAAAAAAAAAATAATAATAATAAAATACTTTAAACATTACATTAAGTGGGGGGCTTTGACCCCCCCCCCTACTTAAATATACCAACTCCGAGACAGCAGTACAGTGCTGATAATGACAAAGTAATGAAGCGGCCAAGCAATTTTTTTCCCAGGGAAAGAATTTGCTTAAAAGCCGCTTCAATATTTTGCCATTTCGGGCTTTTGAGTTTGACCAAGACAAATTTGAAAGAATGCGCCTTTGGTCTTCTAATAGGGAATCTAGGAATTCTTAGGTATTCCTCTGTGTGCTATGACAGATACTGCTGTATGATCATACACCCAACACTCTAGTCTAATGTGGTGTGTCCCCTAAGGGCAACCACCCGATAATATATCATAAGACCAGTGCCAGACAAATAGCAATGTGCTATTACAGCCACTACAAACACCACAATGACAATGCACACTTGATGTCTTGTATGTCCCATGTAGGTGTAAGAAAGCAGGATATCAATGACATGTCATTATCACAGGTCTAAGTCATGTTTAATACTGTAATCTCAATTCTCCAAACCTCTGTTCTCCCATCTGCATCTTGTTATACACAAAAACAGTTACATACCTAATGGAATGCAATACTCCTCTGTTGATATGTGCATCTAGTAATGTTTTCGTAAAGGCAGGCTCTGTGTGAGGAAAGTTTCATACAGAATTGTTTCCCATAGCCAGCTGCTTGTCTTTTTAACATACTTCTCATCATCAGGCGATTGCTTCTAAACCAATCTGTGGGTCTGAAATGTTAATTGTAGCCAACAAAGCTGAATTGCACTATCATTAGCTAATAACATGCACCACTGTGCAATATATAAGGCCTTCATGTAGATCAGGGCCCCTTTCTTCGATGTTGTGATGGACATTACTGGGGTTAGGAGCTTACATCATCTCAGAGGGTAGGTCTGTAGCAGAAATCTTTACATAGAGCTGTGTGTGCTACAGGCTACAGCTGCAGCTGCAGGTAATACACATAGGCAAAGAGTGTGAACAATGTGGAGGACAACAGGCTGTCGGAGTAACTGTGTCAGCCTTGTTGTAGAGGTAGAGCCAGAGTGAGGGTACCCTTTACACTCCAATTAAGGCTTGTGTTTAAGGTAAGTATGTTAGGCAAGTGTGTCAATAACAGAGTACTATGCAACATATAGTTTTGCTATACAGATATGTGACGTGTGTTCCTACCTGTAGCCCTGTGATTTCCAGCACTGAAAAGCAGTCATTTAATTTGCAATGCTTTGTGTGGATAAAGAGTGCATGAGTTATTCATTAATTGCTGGCTTCACAATAATGTTATTGAAATGCAATACACCACTGGATTTGAATCCAGGACTGTATGTGACAAAATATACTGTATGCAAGGCATCTAACAGACTGAGCTACTGAGTCACTGCTACAGTAGGTGTATTTGCAAGATATAAGTGCACACATACAGGCTGTGATAAACATTTTCTAGATCTATCAGTATGTGCATGGCTTTATATGGATGTATTTCTGCACCAGGGTCCCAGGTGAACATGTACTTTGCCATTAATAACTTAATAGGTGTCTTTCTACATGTTGCTCATAAAAGGGCACATTTACCTGCTATCACAGGCTTCGTTTACATCTGTTATGATGTCTTTAGCTTTCTACTGGTGTACTATTACACTAGAGTCCAAAGTACACTTCCCTTTTTCGCATTACTTTTTATTCAGGATTGTGCACCATGCCATGCAGCTCAGCTGAAACACGCCTAATGACTGTAACTGGCAATTACTATATTTTGTTTAAACCCCCTGTTTTAATTAAGAGTTGCATGGCATGGCAGGTTAATGCAGTGAGTCGCAGGTGCGATGGTCTTGGGTCCAAAATATGGGAGAAGTCTTTATTTTGTACGTGTCTTACAATTTTATGAACACATATAGTCAATATAGCTCTATTTGGCTGAGCTTAGCGAAGCTGCATGACGTAGAGAGACACATAGCATTGCACTGAAAAAATATAAAGAAAAAAAAAGGAGAAAATAGGAAACAAGTGAAATGGGGTGCACGCAGGGGGAAAACATAGTGGAAGGCAGGTAGGGATGTGCAGGAAGGGTGTAGAAGAGAACTAAAGCTATCTATTTCTTGTACAGCAACAACTGTGCACTTTGACAGAATTTGTACATGACTTTGAATTCTTACCCCCCAGAGAGTGGGATGAGGGCAACATAACTGCATTTTGAAGCCAATGGACCAAATTACATGTGTCCAGTAGACATGTGTGCAAAATGGAGACCTAGGTATGGGACAATTTTTTTTTTTTTTGGGACAGGTGGCCACTTTTTGTTTTTTAAGGTAAGAGTGGAATGTTGGGGAAGGGACATAGGTATGTGTGGGGAGGTAAGTTGGGTAGGTGAGGATGCATTTGCAGACAGACAAGACAGACAAGACAGCAGACAGGGGAGGTATATGACACATGTGGGGAAGAACACCTTAGATAATGTGGGTGTTGTGGAATCCAAGTCCCATGTGCCTCCACAAGATAGCAGCATGACTCGCATCCCCAACCATGGGACTGTCTGCACTGCTTTGTCACTGCCCCGAGGGTGGCAGTGGTGGAGGCTGGGCACTGAGGCAAGACTGTCCCACCAGGTTGGCCTGCATGCCCTCAATCTAGAGCAGGTGGTTGTCAAACACACAGTAGACCATCTTGCACTAGGTCCAGGAGTTCATCCCGGGTGACAACTCCCCCTCCACCACCACTCCCCAGAGGAGGGCTGGGTCCTATTCCATGGGGTAGTACTACTCGATGCCATGGGTAGTGCAGGGGCAGAAGAGGGGTCACCACTGGTCTGGATCCCAGATGTGCTGGGACCCAGTGCCATGGCCAGCTGAAGCAAAGTTGGAGGATCAGCCAGAAGTGGCCTACCTTGATGTCCTGTGGTAAATGAGGTATAGCAATAAGTTAAGGCTAGTCCTAAACAAACCATTGTTACAGCATGGAACATCATTTTAATTAATCCAAATACATATCAATGTATATTATGTGTAACACAACATTAAATAACATAACAGTCAGTATGTTAACAGCAAGCAAGTAAGAATTAAAGCATAAGGTCAACAAAATTATTAATTTAACAAGATCTGTTTATATTAAATCATAATAACACATAACAATGATAAAACACATTTCCCAAAATATAGTTATTTTAACAAAATATGTTAATATTACATTATAATAATAAATAACAATAATAAATAAATGAAGATAAGGGGTGGGTAAAGAGAGAAAAAGAATCCATTAGTGACATTGCAGATTATGCCCCTGAAAACACTAATATATCCTCTACAGGTGTGTATTGCAAGTTTTATGTACAATGACTACAAGTCTCCTACAGCTGATGTAGCATGAACATACCTCACAAGCTGTTTGCATGGGACAGTATGGGCCAAGCAATAAATGCAGGTACACAACTGCACAGAACAGTTTCACATAATATGGACTTATATAACTACCAAGGTGTTCTGTAAGTAGATTTGGGAATACATTGCATTCCAGGTAATCATTTCTGTGGTAATCCTGTGACAGACAGATTATGCAGTATTAATCACAGTACAAGAAATCGTGACACTTGAGAGGCATGTTTGTGTTCAGTACATAAACTAGACAGCCGTCATTCCTTAGTTGGCAGGCATGGGAATAGAACTCAATAGCTGTGACTGCAGGGGACATCTGCAAAACTGTGATAATTGACAGCAGCAACTTAATACAGACATGCAAGGAATACAGCTGTACTGGACATAGGCAGCTTTATTTAGAAATCAACAATGCTGCTTCACACTTTCTTGGTATTAAATATATATGAAGTCCACACACTATGTCTGCTCACAACATGGGCTACCTCAACCATATATCTTTTGTTCCTGGGGTGGTTGAAAAAAGGGCATTATGTGACTGATAATGGCATGGAGGCAACCTTGTACCATACTCTGGGTTGAACAATACATTACAGGACATTCATAATGCATTCTTGAACTGTTACAGTTTTATAACTGACTGTAGTTCATAGGTTCATAGGTTCCAAGGTGTTTACTAGGCTAATGGCCCTGGGGCCTTTACAAGCCTAGCCATAGGATTACCGTGGCATAGTGTCACCCAACCTTGGTTACCAGTGCCTCTGCCAAGTAGAACCACTGGCGTTATCCCAGGGTGAATTTTCTGTTTCCCATCCACTCATCAAGATTTCTCTTGAAGATGGTCAGGGAGGTGCTCTGCTTGACATGTATGGGAAGTCTGTTCCATAGCATGGGCAGTCTTTGGGTTATGAACCTGTCCCTCCAGCATGCCCTGTTAATTGTGGTAATGAGATTGAGGTCTCTGGAGAATGTGGTGTGGAGGGACTGGAATTTCTTTAGATGTAGCATTTCTAACAGAGCTGGGTCAGCCATGACTTTGTAAGTCAAGCAGAGATTGCCTCTAAGTAGGCAATATGAGACAGAGAATTGTTGGAGTTTTTTGAGTCTGTCCATATAGGACAAGTGTTTAAGGCCTAGGATCCTCTTTATGAGGTACTTTTGTGGCCTCTCCAGTTGTTGCAGGTGTCTAGTGAGGTAGATGCCAAATAGGGATTGTACTCCATGATTGGCCTAATGAGGCAAGGGTAGAGGGAGACAATGACCTCTTTCTTCCTGGATGCAAAATCTTTAGTAATGAGATGTGCCACATAGAAGGACTTTCAGACCACAGTGACAATGTGGTGATCAAAAGAGAGGTTGCTGTCAACCTGTGATCCCAGATCTCTTATAACAACTTCTGTGTTCAGTAGACTACCATCAATGTGGTAATTCATAGGAACCGGGTTTTTCCAAAGTGGATGACGACACATTTTTTGTCATTGAGCTTAAGGCCATATTTCTAACAACAGTTGTTGGTCTCAGTGAGGCTATTCTGTAGGATGTCAACATCACTTGGGGAGTTAATAATAGCTCCCAGCTTGCAATCGTCTGTGAACTTTGTCAGCCAGAGTCCCTTCATGTTGGTCTGGACTTCAGAGAAGTACATACCAAACAGGAGAGGACCTAGGACCAAACCCTGTAGGATTCCACTCATGACAGATCGGCAGTCTGACATGGAGTCAACTACTTTCAAACTGTGGGTTTTATCTGTAAGCCAGTTTGTAACCCACCTAGTGATTTAGGGGTTGATGCCAAGCTTAGTGAGTTTTTTCTGATTCCTGAGTGGGGAATGGCATCAAAAGCCTTGGACAGATCAAGGTAGACTGTATGAACCACCTTGCCTTTATCCACAGCTCTGGTGACTGACTCAAAGAAGACGACCAAGTTGAGCAGGCATGATCTACCCTTCACAAAACCAAACTGTGTGGGATCCAGAGTTTGGAGATTCCCTATATCCTTTTTTGTTAGGTCTATGATGATGTGTTTCATAGCTTTTCATATCAGACTTGTCAGGATAATGGGGCGATAGTTCCCAGGGTCTGTAGTCGCTCCTCCTTTATGAAGAGGGATGACTGTAGCAGTGTGCCATTCGGTAGGGAGAAAGCTTGAGGTGAGGCTGTGATTGAAGAGGGCACACAGGTGAGGTGCCAGTTCACTGTGTAGTTCATGTAGAACACAAGCAGGGATATTGTCACATCCCATAGAAGCTGTATTCTTGCCCTTGGTCAGTGCTGTCTTAACCTATGCAACAGTTATACTGGGTGCCTGGCAATCTACTGGTACTGTGATTGATCCTTTGGGAGGAGAGAGGTAAACTTGGCACTGAATCTGTCAGCCAGTATACTGGCAATATCTGTTGGCTTGGTATAGGTGGTACCATTGTGCGGTAGGTCAGAGCAAATCTGGGTATTGCCGTGGAGATTCTTTACATAATTATAAAAGGCTTTGTGGTTGTATTTACTATCTGCTGCCATTCTGTTTTCATAGCTGGCTTTAGAGGATTCGATGAGGAATCTCAACTTTTTATTGAGGCTGATAAGGGAATTTTCCCAGTCTTGGGACTTCACCTTATTCCACATCAGTTTCCTCCTTCTGTTGTAGAGTTTGTTTATGGTAGGGGACCACTAGATTGGCTTCCTTTTTTTGGAGGAGTGTGTCTTGGTTCTATTGGGTATAGTGAGATCCATGCATTTGTGTATGTGTTCATACAGTGCAGTCACGTAACTATTCTCCATTTGCATGGGTGCTGTGAAGTTAGCCACCTCTTTTTAGGACCCCAAAGTTAGCTTTGGAGAAGTTTTTCATGGTAGTTACCTTTGCGGGGGGGGGGGGGTGGATTTCCAAGGTGATTAGTTTGTGGCAAGATCTAACCAGGGAGGAGTTGACTATTGGTGTAGAGCAATGGTCACCCATGTTAGTAATTACCAGGTCAAGAAAGTTGCTACCTCTAGTGGGGGTAAGAACGAGCTGGTCCAGGGCATGGAAATAATGAACTCCAGGAAACATTGGGCAAGTGTATTGATACATGAGTAGTTTACTCAGTCAATTGAGGGGTAGTTGAAATCATCTAATATGAGAGTGTTAGGTTGGACCTTAATATTCTCCAGGGTGCTTAGGAATGTGGAGTACGAGTCTTTGGACATGGTTAGGGACCTATAGCAGGCTACAACCTGAATCGCTGTCTTACGCAATGTTGGGCTTCCAGTCTGGAGGTATGCACATCCTTTACAAATATGAAAACACCACCACCTTTGGAGCTTTGGTTCAAGTTCTGGGGCCGAAAGGTGTGGAATGAGTTATCACCTGGTAGTGCAGGTATGCTTTCTGCTGCCTTGAACCAGGTCTCTGCTACAGAACAAATGTTGATGTTCTCCATTTTTTGGAGTGCTTCAAGTGAGTGCATTTTGAGATTTAGATGTCTAGCATTGAGCAGCATGACCCTCAGATTGCATTTGTTTGTAGCTGTTATGGTGGTAATTTGGTCTTTGGAACGCCACCTAAAAAGGCATTATAGGGGTGGCAAGAGCCTTGACCAGTATCCAGAAGCCCAGGGTAACAGATGCAGGTCATCTCTGGCAAAGCATCAAGGTCTGTCAGTCATGTCATCCCAGGCAAACAGATACTGGATCCCCATAGAATGAGACCAGAAACTTAGCCAGTTGTTGAAATCAATAATTTTCTGCTTGTACTGTGGTATCATTCTGGGTGATGGTAGGATGCTGCTCAGGATGCTGCAGTGACAGTATAACACTCATGCTTGGAATACAGCAGTACTGCACACATTAAAAATATGTATTTATACATCAACAATGCTGCATATCAGTATATTGGTATTGCTGTTAAATATCTGTGAATTCTAAGTAAAATATCTGCTCATAACATGGGTTACCTCACCCATACACCTTTTGATCCTTGGGTGGGAGGAAATGAGAGCATTATGTCATTGATAACTACCTAGAGACATCCTTGAACGATACTATGATATAAACAAAATACATGTGACAGGACATTCATTTTGTATTCTAGAAGTATTACAGTGTTATAATTGACTGCAGGGACAGTATAACACACTTGCATGGAATACAACCATTCTGCATATATTACAACAGCTTTATTTAGGAATCAACAATACTGTTTCACACTTTATTGGTATTGCTGATATATTAATGTGAAGTCCACACACACTATTTGCCCATAGAGTGGGCTACCTCACCCATATACCTTTATTACCTGAAGTAGGAGGAACAGAGAATATGTGCCTGGAGACAGCCTTGGACCATACTATGAGTTAAGCAATACAGGCTGCAGGCTATTAGTTTTGCATTCTACAGGTATTACAGTGTTACACTTGACTGCAGCTACCGTACCATAGCCATGCAATGCTTACAGCTCTACTGCAGTGGTTTTGACAATACCCTTTTGCTGTACACCATTTTGCTTACTGTTATTGGTATTGTTTATTGAACTACAGTTGTTATTTTTCATTTATTGTACTAGAGCTATAATTGCCATTTATTAAAGTACAGCTCTACATGCCCATTTATTGCACTACAGTTGTACTTGTCTATACCTTATTGCAATAACTGCTTTACTCCTTCTTGCTTATTGTACTACAGTTAGGATTATAAATCTGTACTCACCACACTCACAGTGCAACCTGGCCAGGCGCCCGCCATGGGACACGACAGTGTGAGCCCTTTCAGCTGCAACTGTTGGAACAGAAGCACAGCATTATGAATACCAGTGTTGCATTTTGGTTAGACAGTGAACAACATACTTACATATTTGTCAGGCATTCCCATTTTGTGCCTTTTGGATCCAGGTTTGCCTTTTTCTCCTTTTCAGGTCATCATAATGGTGATGACACTGCTCTCCTGTGTTGGAGATACAACAGAACAAAGAACAAACATCTCAGCATTCAAAATAACCAAACAGAACCAAATGAAATAAATGCTGATCCCCTGTGTCTTGACACAGTGATGAGAACAAGGTCGCAACAAAGGCGAGGAAGCGAAATGTAAAAAACAGATGTTTATTATCCAAAGTTAAGTGCTTTCACTCGCTCAACTGCGAGCTTCATCAGAACTCCATACAAATGTAACAAATCCATTTAAACAACTCCATTTAAATAACTTCTTTGGCGCCAAAACTGCACGAAGTTAAAGTGGTATACACAGTATACCGCTACTAACATACAAATTAAGAAACTTAACAATATAAAACCACAATCTAAATATTAAAATGAGCATTAAAATATCATTAAAATAAAATGGAATAAATTTATACTCATACTCCTATTAAATTGTCATATTTGACTATCATTCAAAAACTGATTAAATTCATAAATATGATCAGTAATTGTATACATTATAACACTGGCTTGATACTAATATAATCATTTAAACCTGGTTCATTGGAGGCGTCAGTGTATAACTACCACCAAGTTTCTTTATAAGACAGTAGTCCTTTGTGATCACCCTCTCTGGGGTCCATAATAATACTGTCAATAATGGCAAATTTAAAATAATGTCCATCTCCGCATTTTTTGACATGCCTATAGAGTGCGTTATTGGTGTCCTTAGTCCTTATACTATATAAATGTGCATAGATGCGCTTATTAAATTTTCGTTCTGTTTTTCCTATATAGAATCCAGAACAGGCTGCACATTTTGCCAAATAAATTACCCATCTAGTGTTGCAGTTGCCTTGTATGAATCTAATATTTGTCTTGTTTACATTCTCTAATATTATATTTCCTTCCTCCAGAATAACATGACATTGCTTACACCTGCCGCACTTCGTGGTATGTCTGTGAATCAAATGTTTAGAGATGGTGCGTCTTTCCAGTATACTCTTAATATTACGCCCCATTTTATTAACAAATATTGGCTGAGTATCCAATATTTTAACTATGTCCTGGTCGGCCTTAATAATGTTCCAACTACTGGTCATATATATATATTTTTTTAATCTTACTAGTATACGGACCAAATTCTAAGATGCATGCTCTCCCAAAGTCCATATTCAATGTTATTGTTCTGACTACTCTGAATTACATATTATTATTTATATTGTAGTAATTCTGACCTAATAAAGATGTATATTTTTTACCCCATTCCTTGACAGTAATTGTACAAATGTGTGTCATTATACTGGTGTCATAACCCCTGTCACTGAAGAGAGAGGTGATAAATGACACCTATACCAACATCTCTGAATACATGGAGGTCATTCTAATAGCTCATATAATTTGACCTCTAAAAATGTTAGTAAATAATTTCCTGGGATAGTTGCTTGAAAATTCCAAGTAACTGTTAGAGAAAGTATTTTTCCTATACAACTTGGATTTAAAGCAGCCGTCACCCTTAGAAATATATGTATCTAGATATGGAAGGCCTTCCTTATTGCTTGAATAAGTAAATTTAAGAAAGTCACTACTTGAGTTTAAAAAAACAAGAAATTTCTCTAAAAAATCAATGCCTCCATCCCATAAGATGTAGATATCGTCAAGGTATCAAGAATAGTATTTAATGTACTTATTGTACTCACTTGTAAATAATTTCGATTCCTCCCAATCCAACATGACTAAATTTGCGTAAATAGGAGCACAAGCTGCTCCCATAGTAACGCCTTTTGTTTGTCTGAAATACACCCCCTCATATTCAATGTAATTGTGTTCCAGTACCAGGGACATTAATTCTAATATTAAACAAACTTTATCCCATTCTATTCCACTATATTTTTGTGTACTGTTGGCAAAAGCTTCTAAGCCAGTATCTTTAGGGATGCATGAGAACAGATCAGTAACATCCACTGTAACAAATAATAAATCTGCATTCCATATGTTTACTGGATATTTTCTCAAAAATTCCCATGAGTCCTTAACTTGATGTGGTATTCTGTCGTAAATATGTTTAAGAAATTTATCAATCGCTGTCCCTAGTCGAAATGTCTTAGATCTACTACCTGAAATAATGGGTCTGAACGGAGGATTTTCTATGCACTTGTGAACTTTAGGAATGCCCACTATTGATGCCAAAACTGGGTATTCTACCTTAAGAAACTTGTATGTGTCCGTAGTAATTCTTTGGTCTATAAAAAATTCCTCTATATGTAAGTCAGTGTGTCTGTATGGTATGTTTATTTCATTCATCGATACTATCTCATTGTTACCAGAATTATATAAGTCATGAATAACTGTAGTGTATTCTGTACTGTCATATATAACAATGCCTCCCCCTTTGTCAGGTTTCCTAATTCGAATATTTTTGTCATTCCTTAGTTCTTGTAGGATCTTATATTCATCTTCAGGTAAATTGAGGTTTGATTTGCAACCATTATGGTGATTCTGTAATAAGTATATTTGCCTGGACACTGATTTGTCATATACAGACACAATGGGATGCATAAGGGGCATAAAAGTACTTTTCTTTTTTAAAGTTTTCTGTTTGCACGTGTTTTTTGTCTTCCTTCTGTATTATTATTAAACAGAATAGCCAGATTTAATTTCCTTATGTATTTTTTAAACTCTTTAAGACTGTCAACAAGTCTAAATTTTGTTGTGGGTATGAATTTCATCCCTTTAGAAAATAACTTGAAATGGGAAATGTTGGGAGATCTATGTAATTGTATATTTTAAAATTTTGATAAGAATTTACGATACCTTCTCTGATAATATGTTCTCTTTGTGGAGTGCATGATGTACATGTAGTGGCTTCTCCGCCAATAGTGTTACTCCTAAGTTCACTAACATAACCTCTGTCTGTAACCATCTTTCCCTTAGTTGTCTCTAATTCACAGCCTAAACTTTGACATTCTTCAAATGATTTCCTAGTTGTTTCTAACAATTTTTCTATTACCAATTTCTCTGATACCCTGTCTGGTAATGACGAGGTCTGTAATGCGGCTGTACATATGGTTCCTTGATTTTCCCTTCCCAATTTTTGTCGCTTTGAGGTCTCCTGTTGCCACCTTGGTCCTAGGCATGTCAAAAAATGCGGAGATAGACATTATTTTAAATCTGCCATCATTGACAGTATTATTATGGACCCCAGAGTGGGTGATCACAAAGGACTACTGTCTTATAAAGAAACTTGGTGGCAGTTATACACTGACGCCTCCAATGAACCAGGTTTAAATGATTATATTAGTATCAAGCCAATGTTATAATGTATACAATTACTGATCATATTTATGAATTTAATCAGTTTTTGAATGACAGTCAAATATGACAATTTAATAGGAGTATGAGTATAAATTTATTTAATTTTATTTTAATGATATTTTAATGCTCATTTTAATATTTAGATTGTGGTTTTATATTAAGTGTCTTAATTTGTATGTTAGTAGCGGTACACTGTGTATACCACTTTAAATTCGTGCAGTTTTGGCACCAAAGAAATTATTTAAATGGAGTTGTTTAAATGGATTTGTTACATTTGTATGGAGTTCTGATGAAGCTCGCAGTTGAGCGAGTGAAAGCGCTTAACTTTGGATAATAAACATCTGTTTTTTACATTTTGCTTCCTTGCCTTTGTTGTGACCTTGTTCTCTTCAGCGTGTCAAGACACAGGGGATCAGCGTTTATTTCATTTGATTCTGTGTTGGAGATACCAGTAGCACTGGTGAGTTCCATGGCCAACCAGTCCCAAACCTCCACCTTACACTCTGAGCCCTAGTACTTGCCCTGCAACAACCTGGGTTCATGGCTCTTAACCAGGAGCCCAACAGAGACCTTGGACTCCTGAATGACGCATCTCTGCATCTAAAAGTGTGCACCTTCACCAGAACCACCTGCCATATCAACAACTGATTGAATGCCAAAGACTGATGCAGACTGATACAGAATTCCTGCCTATTGCACTTACTATAGGCTGTTTTCCTTCCCTTCCATGTCATTGAGCAACATTCAAAAAAGTGCTGCATTGCTTAGCAGTGTGAAAACCAGCTGAGCAGAGCTAAGCACTGAAAAAACTCGCACAACCATGGTTTTAGTGCAGACCATTTTTTATTTAAATAAAATTAAATGGTACATTAAAGAACATGTTATGACTGCTATAGAATTGAACCAAGGACCTTCTACACAGTACTCTGCAACTATACCCATTTAGATACTTGGATATTACGAAAACTTGTATACCTTCACATATACTACTAGGCTACCTGCTAGTGTTGCTGAGCAACATGCCGCACTGCACAAACACACTTAGACCTAAAAATAAATAATTACATCCAGTTGTATTTTTAGATGTCTGGCAGGTGTCTGCTAGGGTCTATGTTGAACGCTGGAAATGCTGAATGTCATATGGTCGAGAAGTGTTCAAAGGGTGACTTATAATGGCACCATATGGTGCAGAATGGGAGAATTTCCCTTTTCTGCACTGAAGTGCAGTGTTGGAGTTGGTATATTTAAGTAGGGGGGTATGGGGGTTCCGGGAGGCTTGCCCCCTGCTTGCATTATTAGTGTATGTTTTTCTTTTTTTTTTTTTTATTAGACATTCAAACTTCCAAATGGCGACCATTTGGTCTCGACCATATGGTATTCAACATTTTGGAAGTTTGAATATTTGACATAGACCCGTCTGCTATATATGTATAAGCACTGCTTGGTTTTGCATTACACCTACCATGTCGCGCAAATAGCAATTCTAAAAAAAAAAAAAAAAAACAATGATAATTGATTACATATGGTTTATATTTTTAGATGTGCAGCAGGTGTAATCTGTCTATATGTGCACATAACTTGGCATTGCTTTGCTCTGTGCCCCACAAATATACAAAGAGGGAGAAAAAATTATACAAATGAAATATTGCACATTTAAAACAATTCAAAGCATTTCAACAGTAGCAGGAAGCATCACATTGTACATAACATTTGCCCAGGCATCTACAACCATGGGTAGCCACTACACTTCTCCCTACACTGATTCAATATCCCTGTTCCTATGCTCTCCCTCAGCAGCATGCCATCATCAATATCCACTGCCAAGGGGAAACTGTGTCCGTGCACACATATATATTCCATGTAGGCTTTACATGGTTAGGCTTGCCACCCCTCCGTTTTTTTTCCGGACTATCAGGAAATCAAACTGATTCTCCAGTAGTCCGGAAAACACTGTACAAACTCCGGTATTCTGTTTCAAAAAGGAAACAGACTATTGAGTTTAATGTTGATTTACTATGCTTTTTTTTCAGAAAAGCATAGTAAATCAGCCAAAAGCAGGCGGCGGGAACGAAAAAAGAGGGCGTTCCCGTTGAGTGATGCTGTTGTGACATCACAAAATAGGAGGTATGTTGGCGGGAGAGGGGGTTGGAGTGGGCGGGGTTACTGGTGACGCGAGGGGCGTGGCTTTGCTCCGGTTTTAGCCGTGAAGGAAGGTGGCAACCCTATACATGGTGCCTGCACAGATTTTACTAAATACTGGGGTGTGTGTTCTCCAGCTCTATAGCAGAGTGGGAAGAAGCCCTATGCATAAATCAAATGACCCAAGTGTTGGAGTAATCAGTAGAGTAAAGTGTTGGTGAATAACTGACACTGGTTCACCTTTCCAGCAAGAGGAATAGAGTCTGATCTGTCATAACTGACTCCCAGGAGAGGTGATAGTTTCAGTATGCAGAAGACATGTCAAGGTATGTGTGCACCCCACAAGCAATGTGTTAATTAGTTGTCACATTTAAATCATGCAGTACTAAACAGTGTAACACTGTGGAGTCACACATACTTCAGACTGTAGCTGGGGCTTCAGTAATTAGGCCAGCATAAAGTGCATCACCTGTCATGGCTGCTTGGATGACCCCCTCATTCCCAGTGGTATGCTCTTGCTCTGAACTAACCATTGCAGTGGGGGAATAAATGGGGTCAATGATATTAGTAGGAGGGAGATGCTTAGCATGGTGGTGGAGGGAGGACTCTAAAAAAAGATAAGCAAGTAAATAGAGTGTTGTTACTTGCTCATAATATATATATATATATATATATATCGGACAACATACTGGTGCCCTACACATCAGATAATATTTGGTTGAGCCAATAAGATGGAATGGGTAACCCAATGAAGTTATTTTGGTGGAGGGAAAAACTCTTCACATCTCTGCATGACCAATTAGTGTAACTAGTTTCAGAGTCACCAAGCCTTAGAGTAAGTTATATCATTGTCAGTCACCAAGCCTTAGAGTAAGTTATATCATTGTCAGTCACCAAGCCTTAGAGTAAGTTATATCATTGTCAGTCACCAAGCCTTAGAGTAAGTTATATCATTGTCAGTCACCAAGCCTTAGAGTAAGTTATATCATTGTCAGTCACCAAGCCTTAGAGTAAGTTATATCATTGTCAGTCACCAAGCCTTAGAGTAAGTTATATCATTGTCAGTCACCAAGCCTTAGAGTAAGTTATATCATTGTCAGTCACCAAGCCTTAGAGTAAGTTATATCATTGTCAGTCACCAAGCCTTAGAGTAAGTTATATCATTGTCAGTGGGTTCTCCTTTCAGATTTCCATTCTTGAACAAAGAGCTTGGACAGCTCACACCCGGTCAGAGTATATGACACCTGTCTTGGTGTCTACATGTTCATTTATTGCTAGACGTGTTCATGATCTAATAGTGAATATACTGAATATTCAGAAGAGAAATACATCTTTCTTTTTCTCTGTCAAATATTTTTCATCAGATTCCTAAAATGGCTATCATGAACATGAGCTGTAATGATTGCTGGATCCAAGGAACAAATCATAGTGACCTTTTAACTCGACAGACCTCAGCAGTAGAGACAAAACTTTTGGTTGCTATGTTAAGCTTCACTATAGTAACGGACATAATTGGAAATGGTTTGGTGATTTTTTCAGTTCTGAGAACCAAAAAGCTAAGAAATTCTGGTAAGTGACTATTTTTGCAGTGCAAGCTGTATACTGTTATTGTGGTTATTTCCATGTCAGTAAAGTTTAAAAACACATACATTAGATTTTACAGAAATTCATTTGTATCACATCTGTCATAATATAAGTAGACCAAAGTACTCTTATTATTTGTTTTATACAAACCTTTAAGAATTACAAAAGCGGTCAAGACTAAACATTAGTTCCATCGTTGTCAAACTGTATAGCAGTTGTGCATTTTATATGATATTATTCATAAAAAGAGAAATATCTTCATTAAGCTTTGTCTCTGCATACAAACATTCTTATCAGTTGTTCTAATAATTTATATAGAGTGTGATAACATTTGTAGATTTTGCTAATTAGCTGAAGCAGTGTCTCAGCAATTCAGGTGCAAATTTATATAATGGATGACTACAACTTAATATGAAGTTAATACTTGAAAGCACTTTTGTATGATTCAGCAGTGTCAAATAAATAGCTGTCATATGTTCATAATGTTTTTCTGAATAATGAATCACATACAAAATAATTACTGTGCAAAGCATTGGGAAGCATAACAATAAGTCATGCCAGAGGAATTCTTAAACAAAGTATGCACTATGAACCATGGCCTGAAGCATGTAGGTATACAGCGAAGACAGTTGTGCTAGAATATATGTGTATACAAAGAAGTAGTGCAACTATACATTATACACACTGTACAACAATACAGTGACAAGCTTATTCAGTCTGATGAACAGCAGTACACATGTAAGACTGAAAGACTGCAAAGTGCTACTGTGTACCAAATATGCTACATGGAATTACAGCTGGTTCTTGGTCAAATGGGACCATAGGCAGACCCACGGCCATACCGATATCCCATTACTTGGTGGTCTTTCCTCAATTACCAGAAAACACTGCTCAAACCTTTCAGTGTGCATACTGTTTATTTCTTTTTTTCACTTTTACAATGATCCCTGAAATTGGGATTTAATTTTAAATTATTTCAAATTTAACAGCAAAGCATTGATAGACATTTACTAAATAAAACTGCCTTCACTGGAAGCTGTCCTCACCTTGGATGACACAGACATTTGTGCAGTCACTGAGACCTGGTTTAAGGCTGTGGAGAACACCCCAGCCATACCAGGTTATACCTCTTTCCACACATTCAGACCTTAAGCTGAAGGTGTGAAAAACTGAAGGAGGGAGTATCAATATTCATTAAAGATAAATACACCTTCAGAGTGGTTAAACAGTATGGCTCCCTGGAGACACTTCAGGTTCAATTAACTGTTGGCAGGACATCTATTCAAGTCATTGCCAGCTATAGGACCCCCCCCCCCATGAATCAGGACACCTACTCTGCCTATTTGCATCTACTTGAGTCTATCAATATACATTCTAACACCATGGGTTTGAGCAACTTTAACTACCTATCAATTGATTGGGCAAATTATTTGTGCTTAAACTTATTTTCCCAAAGGTTCCTTGACTTTGTTAATTCCAATGCCCTGGACCAGCTGGTTGACACCCCCACAAGAGGTGCCAACATCCTGGATCTGGTACTCACAAATATGGGGGACTACTGTAGCACCCCAACTGTGAGGTCCTCCCTGGTGAGATCTGACCGCAAATCTGTCTCATTTGAAGTGACTATCACACCTAACCCAACTCCAGCAACAACTAAACTAAAAAATGTCTCTAAAGCAGATTATAACCTCTTACAGGATGGTATAGATAGATTCACTGCACCTCCTTCCTCAGATGGAACTGGCAACTATGCTGAGTTCTACACCAAAGCTTTATACAAATAACCTGTATAACTGCATTGACTCGGCCATACTTGATAGGACCAAAACTAGCTCTTCAAGGAAGAGCAAACCTGCTAGGTGGACAACTGCTATTAACAGGTTTTACAATAACAGGAAGAAATTGCTGTTTAAGAGCAAGATGGAGTGAGCCATCCTAAACTGGAAACACTCTCTCCTCAGCTTAAACAATCAAATGAGACTTCTTGTGAAGTCCTCCAAAGCAAACTATGAGTCTGAACTAGCTTCCTCAACAAAGGACAACCACAAGACATTCTATAGTTACATCAGTAAACTAAAAGGAAAGGCGCAGATTCGTGCAGAACTGATAGTTAATGATACAGCATATAGTGAGCCTGCAGACACAGCTAACCTGTTGGGTGACAGGTTCTGTGAAAACTTCACTCCTCTGTCCCTGACATGCATACCTCATGACATCCATTCCACCTGTCCCCTACCTTGTATCTCTATGCCCTCTCTAAGGCCAAAAACACAGCATCTATGGGACCTGATAACATCCCAGGGCTGCATCCTACATGGGCTCCAACATGAATTAGTAATATCACTGAGTACTCTTTTCAATCATAGTCTAAGCACTAGCTTTGTACCAACTGAATGGAAAACAGCCACCATTATTTCCTTGCAAAAACCTGGTGCTTCCACTGACCCTGGGAACTATAGACCTATTAGCCTGACTAGCCTTATCTGAAAGGCCATGGAATGAGTCATCATGGACCTTATCAGCAAAGATATAGGTAATCTCCAAACACTTGACCCTACTCAGTTTGGATTTGTCAAAGGGAGATCATGCCTGTTAAATGTGGACTTCTTCAAGACAGTCACCATGGACATGGAGAAATCTGTGCATACAGCCTACCTGGACTTAGCCAAGGCATTTGACACTATTCCCACTAAGGTATAATTGACAAACTCACACAACTAGACATCAACCCTTATATCATTAGATGGGTTGCTAACTGGCTCACGGATAGAACTCATATAGACAAAATAAGGGAATTCACCTCCAACAGCAGACCTGTAACCAGTGGTGCTCCACAGGAATCAGTCCTGGGACCTCTACAGTTTGGAATCTATTTCTCTGAAGTGCAAGCAAAAACTAAAGGTCTGTGGCTGACAACATTTGCTGATGACTGCAAACTGGGAGTGGCCATAGAATGTACAAATGATGTCAACATCCTACAAGAGGGTCTTACACAAGCAAACAATTGTTGCCAAAGTCATGGCCTTAAACTCAATGCAAAAAAGTGTATTGTCATTCCTTTCAATAAAAGTGATGTTCCTGCTAACTATCACATCAATAGCACCAACTTAAGTATGCACTCAGTGTTGAGCAACCTGGGCAGACAGCAAACTTACCTTTGACCACCACGTCTCCACAGTGGTAAGAAGGGCATTCTGTATTGCTCATCTAATAAGTAAGGGCATTGCCTCCAGAAAAAAAAGAAGTTATTACCTCCATGTACTCTTCCCTCATCAGGCCAATAATTGAGTACAACACCCCTTTTGGTATGTACCTTTCTAAGCACCTGCAGCAATTGGAGAAACCACAAAGGTTCCTCACAAGGAAAATTCAAGGCCTTCACAATCTGTCCTATGGGGATCATCTGAAACCACTGTCACTTTATTCTGTTTCATACAGACTACTCAGAGGTGATCTCTGCCTTGCATATAAGGCAATCTCTGACCCTGCATTACTGGAAATGCTTCATATCCAAAAGTCAAATGGTATACGGGTTACTCGCTCTAAAGATCTTAACCTGGTATGTGACATTTATAAAATCTGCTAAAGGGACAGATTTTGTTTCCCAGAGGTTACCACACCTTTGAAACAGACTTCCACTTCATGTCAAACAGACCACCTCATTGGCCCTCTTTAAACACAATCTGGCTGATTGGATGGGTAACCATAAATTCACATCGGGGGTTCCACGTGTGTCCCTCTTGGATGGCGACAATAGGTGCTGATCATGAAATAAGTGTAAGAACTTGGATAGGCTTGTAAGGACCCTAGGGCCATTAGCCTAGTAACTTCGTATGATCCTATGAAAACAGTCTCATACCAAAAATAGACTTAGCATGAGCAACAATAAAGCTTTCTTACCTAAAGAATTTGTATTTTTTGTTTAATTAACATATCTGCCAGGTTTCTACTTAAACTGTCTACCATACCCCTCAACCTCTCAGTGCAAGAAATCTGGACAAAGCCAGAAGTGATGGTAGGACAAAGGCCCAAAAATAGAGACAGAATTTAAATATTCCTCCTATAAACTTGAAATGTTGCTAGAATAACAGATTTTGGATTATTATACATTTTCTGAAGCATATAAAGTCTGAAACGCAAATATCTGTTATTATTTAGTATTATTTACTCAATGATTTGCCAGAAAACCACACATTTTATGAGAAATAGACCAAAAATACAAGGCAAAAATCTGGACATCGTGCGAAAATCTGCACAGTTGGGAGCTATGAGTCTACTGTCTCTGTTGTTAGCATCTACGCTATTAAATTCATCTTTGTTGTACTATGTCATGATGTTACTCTAAATATTTTTTTTTATTTTAGGCATTGCTACATTCCTTGTAAATAACTTAATGCTAACCAAATTTCTCAAACATATTGCTACTGCATTCACAAAATACTTTACATTTGCCTTGTATATATTTGTATTGCGTCTCTCTCTCTGTATTTGTACTGGTAAGTATCTTAAAACATGACTTGTTAGGTTTTTCTTATTTTTTAATTACTTTCCTGGAGCTTTTCTCCTTGGGTCTCCCCTGAAAAAGGACTCCCTGGACCCAGTCATACTAACCCAGTTAACAAATGTAAAAATAAATAAAAATAAATACATCTTCCATTGAAAATCTGTAAAATGACATGTGCTTGGACTCGTAGTCAAAATGCTTATAGTGAAGCATTAATTCATGTCTATATGAAGGACACAGAATTCAAAAGCCAAGCTAAATATTTGCTAACAGCTTGGGACAGCCCACTGGATACAAGAGCCTGTGTTTGAGAACAGCATAAGAGCACTGTCTGGTGAAGTGACTTTGTCAGACTTGTGCAGTAGATAAATAAAAGCGTTGGGAATCAAACCCTACACTACAGAAACAGCAGCTTATAACTTTACTCATCTTCACTAAGTGGCATACAGACATGTAGTTCAACACAGTGCATTTTTCACCTATGTACCTGTAGAGAAACAAAGTTAATTAAAAATATATTCATAGTTAAATAAATTACATTAAACTCATAAACTTCATACTGTTTAGTTTATTCACAGCCAAAAAATCAACACACTATCACTAGTCAGTAGAACAAGGAAACCAAGGATTGTTCCTAAAGAATAAAGTACATTAGACGATCTTCCTTTTTATCAGTAACTTCCTTTATAACATTAACTACTGTGAATTGTGAGAACCAAGTATTTACACACACACACACACACACACACACACACACACACACACACACACACACACACACACACACACACACACACACACACACACACACACACACATGCATATAAATACATAAACATCCATCAATCACAGCAGTTGCATGGCTGTACACCTCTGATATCTGCTTGAAGACAAATGAATGAATGAATACATTAATAAATAATGGGCCAGAAATGTATCTCAGCTCTCTGCTGTCAAAAGCATAAAGTGGAACACATTATAAGTCTCCCCTGCCTTCTCAATGTATTTGGATAAAATCAGAGACTAGAAAGTTGCTAGGATGTAAAAAAAAACCTCTGTATTAGCAAGCATTTTCTGAATGGTACAATGTCTGAAACTCATGCCTGCCATTATTCAGTGACTACACTCTACAACAATTTGCCACAGAGTTTACCAGGGATGGGCACAAATACCTGTCAACTTCTCTGTTGAAAATATAGATGGACAGATGCTTGTGTTTTCTGTGATTATCCTGAGGCTGTATTTTTGCTGTTTTCTGTAACCATCCTGGATGAAAGGGTTCAGGGCTACTTTTCTGCTACATCAATCTTCTGAAGCCTAGCATGTTTCCTGGAAGGCCACACACACACACACACACACACACACACACACACACACACACACACTCACACGCGCACACACACACACACACACACACACGCACATCTGATCGCTCATGTGACAGTCCTCTAATGCAAACAAACATATGTGATTTGAGCTGCTTTTTGCTTCTTCAGTGCTTCTCACAAACATCGGATCTGAACTGAATTGTTTCTTCCATGATTTTTGATTTTGAGTGAGTTAATTTTCCAACATTTCATTTTGAATGCCTGATGTTTTACTGATGCAAACAGGAAACTTGTACTTGGGCAATGTCACACACAGAGTAGTGGAGTGATGCTAAAAGAGAAGAGAAAGCTAGAAACTTGTCCACAGAGAAGGAAGTGGGTGATTGGGAGTTTCTTTTTTTATTTTATATTATTTTTAAGACCAGTACAGGCCCCCTAGTCAGCAATGGGCCTTAGGAAGCTGCCTAGGTCACCATCTGCTGGATTTGGCCCTGCACTGATCATATGATCCATAAGGCACATACAACTATGGACAAGTAAAACAGTACAGACATGCAGACTCAACTCACACTCATGCACATATGCATGCACATACTTTCCTTCTTATGTAGACAGAGAACGCATTTGGTTGAAATTCATTCAATAGAATGTGATATAGTAACACAGTGCTGTATCATATACTATATACATAGACTAACTGTGAACAGGATGATTGTGTTATCTAAAAGCAATCACTTCTGGTGGAGTTTCTGTTTGCACCCCAACAGTGATTCAATGTGCATGGTGTGGTTGTATTCTTTGCACAGCTGTGCAACCATGGAGTTAGGATAGTTAAATGAGGGGTTGTGAGCATCACAACCCCTCATATGAAAAGTTGAAACAAAACACTTTTGACAGTATTTTCCTTTGTCTGAATTTTTCCAGTAATTGTTATTCAACAAGACGAGTGCTCAACATATCACCACCTGTTTTGGCTGTCAATTGATACTGAAAGCATTCTTTATCGTGTGCAGGAAGAAGCAAGTCATGTAACAGTTTCTGTTACATTCCTTGATTTCCCCTTGGGGTCACAGTTGTGTGACAATGGAATTAGTAGCTACAAATTAGGGGGTGTGGGGGCAGAGTCCCTGCATTGTGGGTGTGTGGGGCAAAGCTTTCCGCATAAGACAAATGCTTTAGTGTTTGCTTTGCTATTTTTCTAATCATAAAAGAAAGCTATATGATTTCCTTTTGCAATAAGACTAGTTTCACTAATGTCTTTGCTAGATGATGAGTGTAGCTGATATGCCAGTATTTATAGAATGTGCATTAATACGACACAATGTTGACTGTTGAGAATATATTCAAACATATACACACACACACACACACACACACACACACACACACATATATATATATATATATATATGTGTGTGTGTGTGTGTGTGTGTGTGTGTGTGTGTGTGCAGTAAAGCATGAGGGGGTCTGCATGGTGCAAATATTAATGTATCTAGGGCTGTTGTCATTGCTGATCCACAAGGGGGGCTTTACAGTTTGTAAACATTTCTAACATCTATACCATGCACAACTCCAAGTGCCTTATTGCAATTAGAAAGTGGATAACAGCAATGTTTTTTCTTTTTTTTTTTGCCATTTAAATTTTACATGGAGCAGTTTGTGTGCAACAGTTATAAGTCTGCAGTCTATTTTAATATATAACCAATGCCAACAGGCAAACAGATCTGGCAAACAAGCCAACTAGGCAACAGCAGTAAGAAGATCAATACAGACAGAGTTTTTACAGTTTAACACACCTATATCATTGAAAATTCATGAGATGTATGAAGATGGCCATTAAGGACATACAGCTTCCTACCTTTCCAGTGTACCTCATTGCGAGGAATGTTCCTCATTTGGTATCTTAGAAAGTTTATGTTCCTTGAAGTTCCACATTGAAAGGGTCTGTCACATATTTAGTGTTAGCATTTTTTTAACTGATATCCATGATAAATTGAAATGAATCATGTTAATTCATTAAAAAAAATATTCTATAAGTAAATACATCAATCACATTTAACCATTCTACGAGCATCCTAGTTAAATTATTAGTAAGTGCTGCACAATTTGTCCATTTGTTCCACATTATGAGAGCTAGTGTTCCTCATTGCGAGATATAAGGTTGAGAGCAATGTACAAATTTATAGGTTCAAACTAGGCTATCAGTCTACAGACTATTAGAAGACTAGCCAATGCCTAGAGGTTAGAATTAAATCCTGTACCCTGTATCTGTGAAGTAAAGACCTTAATCATTATGCCAAGCTAGCCACATTGCTCCAGCTACAAGACTTCTCAATGTCCATGATTTTTTACAGTCTTATATATGTATTTAGACCACAAAGCTAAGCCCCACTCATTATATACTCAACAAGGTTGACCCTTATTTGGGCTTATCTGTACATACGTGGATACCTTGACAAGATTTTAAAAAGACCAGTCTTACAAAAAGACATTTCCAATATATTAGGGTTGATGTGAAAATTCCAAATAAGAACCAATGCAACACGTAAAAAGTCACAGAGAAACATAGGATTGGCAGAAACAGCAAAAAGACCCTTGCAGACCAGAAACTCGGCAGTATATCTTAAACCTCGTTGAAAGATGGTCATGGGATATAATCCAATGATTCATTTTATGTTGTATAATCTCTCCATTCTTTTTAACTAATTGATGTATAGGGTTATAACTTTAGAATTTTATAACTATAGAGACGTTTGGTATGAAAGTTTTAGGATCCTACTGTCAAACTGTCATGTGCAATTGCATAATTTTGTTTATAAATTTCATGTCTCAGCTATGCTTCCAGTTGTAACTAACGGATTCTTGTACAGTGTCATAACTTTTAATTGGTTGGAATTTTGGTATAAAAATTCAAAGTACTTATTTAACTAGCTCTTCAGTCTGAGTCTCGTGTGCTGTTGTACAATTTCTTTGCCAAATGTCATTCTGCAGTTGTTTTTTCAGATCACCTTTAGGATCTGAGTTGTGCAAATTCATTGTCATATTTCATATTTCCATCAGTGTTTTTTGTCTGTAGTTGGAATGTTGAAAATATGAGCTCAAAATATTTAATTCTGTTAGTGTTTGTGGCATTTCTGAGTTAAAAAATATGCATGTTTTATCAGCTTACAAATGGCACTATCGTGTTCAGTATGAAGAGTTGTAAAACTTTTATATTTGAATATATGCACTCAATTTATACACTTTTATGTGATGTGATGTGATGCTATATGTGATGTTATTTAAAAGTTGTTCCTTTTGCACATGATATTTTGTATTGAGAAATTGCTACGTGTGTGAAAGGTTTACTATTCAGTAATAAAAGCACCCTCTGCCTGTACAGCAACTGCAAAGTCCAAAAGGTACCAAATTCCAAAACGCAGACCAGCAGACTGTGGCACAAATGATAAAGATTTATTAATGTTGTGCTAAAAAGCACAAAACAAAGGGAATAAAAAGCAAACCAGTTTCGGCTAAAAAATAAACAGCCTTTTTCAGTGCATGAAACATCCCAATGACATAAACCAATTCCCTCATATAGTCAGCAATTAAGGCTAATTAACTCATTATGATTGTTAGCTAATACATAGCTTAAAAATGCTCATTCAAACCGGGGGGGGGTAAACCCCCCAGTTTAAAAATCCATTTCCTTTCCATATTATTAAGAGTCTGATACCATCCAAACTTATTTGCTTTGTTACCTCTAACCCGATCAATAATGGTAACGTGAAAAGACGCCTTCTTGTGCGTGACAGTATGTTTGTAAAGAGCATTAGTTATTCTATGGTGCCTAATATCACTAAAATGCTCTGTGATCCTAAACTTGACTGGATGGGAAGTCCGGCCAATGTAAAATGCAGAGCAACTGCACATAGCCAAATAGACAACCCAGTCAGTTTGAAAATTAACAAAACAAGAGATTTGCTAAACCTGACTGGTATTCCTGCTGCTAAATTCCTTGGTCTTACAAACATTGGGGCAATATATACAATAACCACATGGAAAACAACCAATTAGTTTGTTCCCTAATAGAGAGGATTGAACCATTGACTTGTCATAACTGCATCCATGTTTATAATATCTCCTGTGAGTTACGATTCTACTGGAGATGAGTTATCTTTGCCCCATGAGGCTGATGTTCAATGTACCACAGGTTCCCCAACACCTAAAAGGAATAATAATATCCCTTTAGATGTAAAAAGAAGCGGGGTTTAAATGAGCATTTTTAAGCTATGTATTAGCTAACAGCCAGCATGAGTTAATTAGCTTTAATTGGTGACTATATAAGGGAATTGGTTTATTCCCTTTGTTTTGTGCTTTTTAGCACAACATTAATATAGATTTATCATTTGTGCCACAGTCTGCTGGTCTGCATTTTGAGCTTTACTATTCAACCACTTTTGCAGTTAATTAATTGAATCAGATAATTAAAAGCTTGCATCTGCCATCCTGTGCCTGACTCATTTAGATGTGTTCAGTTTCCCCTGGTAAATTTTTTTTCTGCTTTCTCTTTTTTCCAATTTTTTTAACTCATTAATGCATCTGAGTTGCAGTATGTCACACCTCTTACAACTTACATACTTCCTTATATTCCAAGGAAATCTCTGAAAAATCAAGTTAAAAAGTATATGTCAAATATATGTATAGCTGTCTTGAATAGCAAATATTATAAAAATGGTACAGAGGATACTGTTATCAGTAAAGCACTATTCTTACAATAATAATAATAATAGAGAATTCATAGTCACTCCATTAATATTGCAATATTTAATATAATGCACACAAATTCAGAGAGGGAATTTAATAATGCCTTCATGGTCTTTTTTACCATGTAGACATTGTGCCATGCCACTTACATAAAAGTAAACTGATTTGTGATTCAGTAAGCGCTGCTGGGTAGCCAACACGGGAAGTTCTGTGGCATGCAAACTACCTCATAAACAGGTGAATCTTATGCAAATGAGGCAGGTAGAGCAATCCATCAAGCAGATTGGCAGCCCTGCAGACCCCTTATCAGTGTTCTTAGGGTACACAGAAAAATTCTGTGTACAGGACTGTAGGCAGAGAAAAGGGGCTGCAAACTTGAATGTAGATGGACAGACATGGCCCAGCACACACAGATATGAGTGAAACTATCCTCTATGTGTACTGCTTGAATCACACAGAGTCAGCCCTGAACTACAGTTCTGTCAACTGCATTTGCAAGGTAAGTCTCTAACCTACACAATAATTGCATGGATTTCTGTAATAAGGTATTGTATTATGGATCTGCTGCTGTTATGAAGGAAACATAGTGGGCTATTTGATCAGATTTAACATCCACATAGGACTACAGATACCCTGTCCAGTAGTATGTGTTCCTTGATATTAACTAGTTCTCATGGTTGGAATATTCACAACATCAGGCAAGGGAGATGTTAAACAGTGGGCATACATGATATTTGGACTAGTATCTACCTAAGCTGATAATCTGCTGCTGTTCGTCCACTCCAACACAGCAGTGCACCCAGATAACCAATTTAACAGGAAAGCTATGGTATTTCAGTGAACCAGGCAATCTCAGGGCTGTAACATAGATATTGCTCACACATTGTATGTCTCTCCTCATGCAGGATGACAATGTACATATCTATGCTGTCATTATGTAATGAATGACTCCTCTCTGTCTAGCGACCTGTGTGGCTCACTGGATTAGGGAAGCTAGCATGGCTGAAGGTGTTGATAGTTGCAATCTGGAATTACTCACTTCTTTTGCATGTGAGGGAATACCATGTTGGTATTTTCACAGAATGACACACATTTCAACCTTTTAGTGCAAGAAATCTGGGCAACGCCAGAAAAATTGGGGGGAACAAAGGCCCAAAAATAGGGACAAATTTTAAATACTGGTCACATAATCCTAGACAGTTGCTGGAATTAAAGGTGTTACATTATTGCATATTTTCTGAAGGATATAAAGTCTGAAACACAAACGTTTGCCTGTAGTTAAAAGAATGTATTGATGTCAACATTCAATAAATCACGAGAAGACCATAAATGTATGAGGAAGAGATCAAACATATGAGGCAAAACTCTGGACATTCTGTGAAAATCTGGACAGCTGAGAGGTATGCAGTTGAGAGATATGCAGACTGTCAGTCTGTTGGTAGTGTAAGCTTACCAAACTCAGTCACATATTAAGTACAGCAGACAGATGGGGAATGCTGTGAACATTTTAAGTGAAGTAAAGTACTGCATATGTTTCTAGAGAGGGGCTACCCAATTAAAATGACAGATGATATTATAGAGTACGAGACCCTGTGGAAGTTGTAGACAATCTCCCTATATTATTAAAAGCCAGGACATTATGTTGAAACATATCCATTAATTTGAATAGTTTGTGTCTGATATTTTGAAGTACTCATTCCCTCACACAGAAAAAGAGTATGGTTAAGGGACAGGCAATAAGGATTGCATGTATGACGTCTCATTATAAGGATGTCAGAGATGAACTATTCAAATTAAGGGACATGTTTCTAGAAAGGGAATACCCAATTAAAATGACGGATGACATTATAGAGCATGTATATAATGAATGGGGAAAAGGTATAAACCACTGTTATGTGTGGGATTCCCCAAAACAGAGAACCCTTCTTTAGCTTCTGTATCCGCTAATTATGAAAAGGCCTGTATTGTTCAACACAGCCCTATTTCAGGGGAAATAAGGAACATCATTAAGAAAAACTGGAATATGTTTAGGGTGAATGATGATGTGAAAAGTGTGGTGATGAGAAGCCTGTGTTCATCAGCAAAGTGGGTATCAATATTAAAAAACTCCTGGAAAGTTAAGAAAAACATCAACTCAGATGCTGGTGTTGGTACGATACCCTGTGGAAGTTATAGGCAATGCCCCTATATTATTAAAAGCCAGAGCATTATGTTGGCAAATCAAATGAAAACAAAGTAGTTTACTTGGCTAAGTTTGAATCATGTAGTGGGAAAACTGAAAGGACTTTTAGAAACAGAATTTATGAGGATATTTATGATATTCACACTAAGAAAGAAACTAACACTTTATATAAACATTATATAAACATTCCTTAACTTGTCAAGGGTTTGTTAGGTTTAGTTTTGGTATACTGGAAAAAGTAAACATCGATTTAAGAGGGGGAGATTGGAAAAATCTTCTGTGTAAAAGGGAATTACAATGGTAACTAAGGTTAGATGCCAACCTCCCACCTGGACTGAAGGATTCAGTTTCTTTAATGCCAACTCTAACAGAAAGAGCTGACAGGATATAACACGTTTAACATTGTGTTACAAATATGAAGGTGATACAATTCCTTCCCTAAACTGCATTAATTTTAATGTGAATATTTTTAAAAATATTTTTATATCAACTTGTAATACAATTAATTAATGATTATGTTTTAGTATTAGGCATGAATATGCTTAAACACTTTTAACAAATAGTTGATGGACACTGGCAATTTTCTTTGAAAAAGATTTGAGAGTTCACAACATGTGATTATTTATTACATTTCTATTGATATGCACTTAACCAATAGTATGCATTGACTAGGTATTTATATGCATCATGTGTTTTATCCTTTATTCTGATGAAGTCTCCTGTGAAAGGGATGTAAGAGATAAATCTTTTTTAATAAATTTATTTCTTGCTGTTCCCCATTGCTACGTGGTTTTATGGCTACTGGTTTTCGTTGGTTAATGCACAGCACCTCTTTTGTGGTTTCAGTTTTCTATGTGCTTGCAATACCCTCTTGCAGAATACTGACATAACACAAAGACTTTCAGTGCTCACAATTAGCAGGCAGCAGGCACCATTTTTAGCTGCAGTCATTCAGTACTCAGGTGTACTGTGGTGACATGCAGTGCAAGTGGTAAAGGACCTAGGACTGCACCCTGTTGAACACTGCTGGTTACAGATCAGCTATTGGATTCGGGTGTCCCTATGTGGGGCATGTCTGCCTTCAGTGGGCTGTATAGTGACCCCTAAAATGACAGTATCATGGATGTCTAAATGGGTGCTTTGTATATTTTGTCTGAAGGGGTTGTATAGTCAGACAGCTTGGCTCAGTCTGGAGGCTGTACAGCTTGATGTACCCACACCCCTGTCACTGCTGACTGCCTTGGAAATGTCCAACACATGTAAAGAATCATGCACCCCCTGTCACACATGCAATGTGTGTACACTCAACCGTGTTTACACCACATATGTGTGTGCTGATCAGCTCCATGATGATCAACCCTATTGGCATACAGATATGGATATTTACAGAAAGAGATGTATCACCTCTGTGCAAGGGTAGAACAGGTGCTGTAGTCCACTCAACTGGTGTGCAGATAGTGGTGTCATTGACAGAGCAGTTTGTAACTGGCCTCACAATGGAAGGCACACAGCAGCTATCGCACATGTTAGCATGTGCAAAACATGTGCAATAGCTGCTGTGTGCCTTCTAATGTGAGACCAGTTACAAATTGCTCTGCCAATATGGAGGTTATCGGACAGGTTGTAGGAATGTCATGTGTCACATGTGGTGGGGACTAGGAAGTTTACATCATGCAGACAGTATGTTAAGAGTACATGTTAGCTATGAGTACAGACCAATCATATGTGGCATCATAATGTCTGCAGTTATCAACTATCTGAGCCTGTCCTTTGCGGTTACACATAACTGCACTGTGTGTTCCCATCCTGCTTCATGTGAGTGGTGATAGGTGTCAGTTACCATGTCTACACAACATCACATCAACACTATGTGCTGCTGTTACCTGAGGAGGTTATGCCACCATGTTAGGGGGGGCACCCCACCCCAACTATCACACAACAATGTCACCTATTCTAATGGCACTTGTCCACCAGTCAGGTGTGCTGAGCCATGATGAGCCTGTGTCCCTATTGTCCTGTACAGCCAAGTTCATGCAGTTGTAATGCTGATGACAAAATGCATGGTGTAGAGCTCTGCAGACATGCCTGTCCCATCTAAAGGGGGAGGTGCAGTCACGCTATGTCAAAAATCCCAGAGGAGGTAATAAATGGCTTTATTGACATATATGTCTATATTGTCTGAAAGGGGGGTACGTCATGGTAGTTCTAAGGAGACTGTCATGTGGCCAGATCCCACCAGGGTGGACCTCACATTGGGGGAATTGTAGTGGTCACCCATATTGCTACACACATGATGCTATATGTTGGTTCCCTGTGTGGGGATGTCATGGCACTGCTCCACAGCCATGTAGGTAAGGACCTGGACCATGCTTTGGACAAGGGAGCTGTAGGATGAGTAAGCAACACAGTGTGTACATATTACACTTCCCTAATGCATTTGTTTGTGCTCTGTACAGACATATTGCATGACCCTCTTCTTGCAGCATGATGGATGTAACTGCAATACTTACTTGTATAGAGGGCAACTAGCATGTATTGCCAAGTGCTGTCCCTAGATCTATGAGCTATGTCACTTGAAATGCCATGATAGGGGTTAACATGGATACCAGCACTAACACTGTTGTACACCTACTGACACTGGGTCAAGCACTGTTAATGTTGCTCAATGCCAGATCATGCCTACCAAATGTGACTAGCATAGCCCTATGACTGTTACACTATGCGATGGATGTCGGACAGCCGTCTCACTCCACCATCCTTGGCCTGACAAGGTTTATGTGTATATTAAGGTAGCAGGCCATGCTGGAAACTGTGTAAGTCATGTTCAGACTGATATGTCAGCTGGTGTATGGACATGTGTCTGAGAGTCATACGCTGGAAATATAGCATTGGGAAACCTATGCTGCACTGATGCTGCTCACTAGTGGGATTCTCCATTTGCCTTTAATGGCATGCCCCCTTCTAGGTATTCCCTCCCTGCAGTCACAGTCACTGTCAGTGACCTTTGACTGGCACATTAGCAGGTGGTTGCAAATTAAGAGCTATCACTGACTCCCACACAGACACAACAGTTATCCAGGATGACCTATGACACAATCAGTTGTTGTCTGAGCCACTAACACACACGACATGCCAACAGCTCCACGATACTACCCTGTGGGATATCATCCACCTCAGGACAATATTGTAGTGTCCACACACACACACACACACACACACACACACACACACACACACACACACACACACACACACACACACACACACACACACACACACACTTGAGCCATTACACATGAAGGTATGGACACACAGTACTGTATCCTTTAATGGTTATTGTTCATTAGGATGTTGGGATGCATTCACTGTTGCACCACCTATACCAACAGGTTTTGTATGTAAATGTCATAATGTCACTGCTATACTGAATGTGGCAGTCTACACACATAACATTGTGTGCAATGGCACATGTCACCACACAGGCATATTGTACAACTGTAACAGCCACACAGGTGGCATGGTACACCAATACACTGTGTAAATAACATGCCCTATATCTGTATCACAACCGTATAAATGTGGTCCATCTCCTAAATGCTTTGAAGGGGATATGTATGTCCTCATACAGGGAGGTATCAGATCCCACCATGTACCTCCGGCATTGCCATGACAGGAGTAACACGTCTCACATGTTCTACACACCTACAACATCAGTGTGGTATACATAGTACATACTGGGGAGACTGCTACGTAACACAGACAGTATACCCTACATGAAACAGGCTCCCCCATGCATGTATAGCACACATCTGCTGTGACACACATCATTTGCAGGTTACACAATGGGATGCAGAACACGGCAATCATAACTGATGTTGGCCAACTGTCCAAACCGGACACAGGATATTTGTAGATGAGTCCACTCCATCACCACAGCTTGTAGATGTGTAAGTTCCAAAAACACAGGTAACCAGTATCAAGGGTAACGGACCTTATCACAAATTATGACTGCATGAGTATGCTGACCATGGCCATTGTCCTTGTTAGGCTGTCATACACATATGAACCTATGGATTCATGCACGCATACTGCTCTACCTTGCTGAAGTCATATTTCTGCTGTGCTGCCATGCCATCCTGTGCCCCTTTACTGCCACCGTGTGTCCACTGGTTATCCCCTCAGACTCCTGGAACAGAAACATACACAGGTCCATGATATGCCTGTCATTGTGTAACAATACCACCAGTACAACATCATACAACATACGGTACACAAAAGTATGTTGCATACTCATGACACATGCCAGCATACAGAATAAGTTGGTGACCACTACAAGTGGCATGGCAAAACAATACTGCATTACACAAGTACCTGTCAAATAATATAGTCATCCTGTGCATCAGACACACAGCTTCATTTCCCTACATCAATGAGAAGAATGACAGAGATGTGGCACAAGTATCATTACTTGCACAGGGTGTTATATGAGGGTGCTGGATGCCTAGGCAGGCAAAAATGTTTGACAGCATGTGTGTGAGTCAGAAAAGGGAACATGTTAGGTGGACCATGCAGACGTGCTGTGTATGTCTGTAGGTAACCTGCATGTGGCAGTGGTGTGTGAGTGTGTGTTGTGCACACAGTCAAGCTCAGTGCTAGCCCTACATGTGGGTATTTTGGACAGATTTGGACCATACATCCTGCAGTTGACAGTTCACTGTCTCTGGCCCTGAACTTGGGAACTGGCTGTGCCACTAGTTGGAATGGCACCACCATGCCCAAGGTCAGACGTGGTGCTAGTACCTGACGGTGACTGTTTTCTGCTGGGGCCTGCCATATGATGGTGTGGACAGCACACTCCCATCTGTAGCACTGAATGTACTGCCATTATGGGAGTGTACCTGTGCACAGCCACATGGACTCTCAGCAGATGGGGTTGCTAACCTACATTCACGGGTCCAACGCCAAACTCCAACCACACGTTCCAGCATAGACAATGTGTGGTCCAAGACAGACACTGTCTCAGCTCACCATCTGTTTACTTCATCAGTGAACCAATCCAGGGTGTCCCTAATGTGGTGGAGGTAGTCACAGATGTTAGACTGTGCTGTATCTATTACCCTGAACATACATCTAGTGTTCCATTCAGAATGTGCCCCTGCCTCCATGATAGCCTGAACATGCTGTGAGTGACCCAAGATGTGAAACTTGCAACAGGTTGTACACAGACGGCAGTCCTTCTATGAGCACCCCTATCAATCTGCCTGTGTGGTACCTTGCCAGATCTCTGGCTATAGCCACTGTCTAAACTCAATGAAGCCATAGTTGCCACACTGTCCTGTTCAATGTCTCCACCCTCTGATTTTCCAATGTCTGTGGCTTCTGAGGACTGGATATTTGTGGGAATACTGACTGTGTGTGTTGTCAATGGGGACAGAAGAGGGATGTCAACCTCTGGGACAGATTCAGCCCCTGACAACCCCACATGTGCCTCACTGTGGCCACTATCATCATCAAAGTCTGAAGAGACACTGACATCAAGTTGTATGAGGGGGAAGAATACAATCCCCCTCCAGTCACCTGTGAAAACCAAGACAAAAGCAGTACTTCACTACCTGTGCTATTATGTATGGAAAATACAGAAAGGCTCATAATAATGAGGATTCCAGTCTTACATCTTCACAGCTCCACTTTCATGCACAACA
Organism: Protopterus annectens; assembly: GCF_019279795.1. Classification (NCBI taxonomy): domain Eukaryota; kingdom Metazoa; phylum Chordata; order Ceratodontiformes; family Protopteridae; genus Protopterus; species Protopterus annectens. Next base: position 497,046,147 of record NC_056741.1, read on the forward strand.
GACTTCCTCACAACAAAATACACATTTGACTCAAGGCCTTTATAACAAGCACATCAGGTAAATCAAGTGAAACCTGACCAGTACAATTTACCTGTTAGTTATGCAATATGACACTATACTTGATAAAACAACACATAAAACCCAGTACACATATCTTAACAAATATATACAAATAAAAGTTTCAAAGCCTAAGGTATGTACCATCAACCTTTTGGTTTTTAAAAGGCATGTCAGATTAATTGCCTCATATAAACCAGGAGGCATATTCACTCTTAACTATAACTGCAAAAATGTTTCTGTCCTTTCAACTACACTTCTGTGATTACCCACTCTAGGAACCTTAGGTAAATGTTCCAGACTGGAACATATAAATATACTCTTCTGGTTACACACAAAATTAAGTGTACATAGGGCATTATTCTGGCCCTTAACTTTAATAGCATACACATGTTCCATAACAAAACAGTATCATGCTTACCAGGAGCAGAACCACAGCCTTGGACAACACCTGATGAACTTGCAAAAAGGCGAGGGTGAGGTTGTTTAAGTCCCACCGCATGTTGCAGCACAATAAGGTAATACCTGCATATATCTCACTTATACAGTAGCTACTGTGTTACTTGATGTATTGGTGGCATTCTGAGTATGAGTGTACAACTAAGCTTAAACCCTACTCCCCCAAAGCACATAGACCTAAAACCCATGTAAAGGTATGTGCAGCCTGACAGAATGACTGCTACAGTATTACAGTGGTGATCACAGTAAGCTTACCTGCACGCTTCTCTGCTGTGGACACTATGGCACCCACCTCTACTATGTATGGTGTGATGGATGCCTAGGAGCTACTGTGTGTCGCTAGGTTCACCAGAAATTCTTCAGTGGCTGTGAGTGGTTGTTCTACTGCAGGCCCTTGATCAGTGATGGCACAATCCTTGGCTACATCAGCTGCCCTTCATCATGTAGCATTCACTATGTCTGTAGCATAGTGTCGAACCTGTTCATATGTCCTGTCCTGGCGGCCAATGGCATTAACATCCCTGACAAGATCTGCCCACAGTGCAGCCTGCTGTTCCCTGTTATGCCTCCCCTGGATAGCAGGATGTGATGATGCTGCCATAGTCCTTCAAATATTTGTTCATTCTCTGCATCTAAGAAGGGGGCATGACATTTACGATACATTATTTCTGAAAGACAACAAAAGGGAAACACATTACAGGATCAGATACATGGACATCCACTATGTACAGATACAGCAAGAACAAAATAGTCGACACTATCCACTGCTTGCTCACACATCATACCCCACAGTGTGACAACATACTATGTGTGTGGATATAACCAAGATAGTATCATTACTGTGGTATTTCCCTGTGTACCATGAGATATTCTGCTGTATGATCATACACCTGACACTCTGGTTCACTGTGGTGTATCCCCTAAGGCCAACCACCCAATAATATGTCATAAAACCAGTAACAGACAACTAGCAGCATGCTATTACAACCATTATATAGGGACAGTCCAACAACATCAGTATGCCACGATGACAAAAGACAATGCAACCCTAATTTATTGTATGTCCCCTGGAGGTGTAAGACAACAGGGTATCAATGGCATGTCATTACCACAGGTCTAAGACAGGCTTACTGCTGTAATCCCTATTCCCCATACCTCTATCCTCCCATCTGCATCTTGTTATACACAAAAAAAAGTTACTTACCTGGTGGAGTGCAGTACTCCTCTGTTGAAATGTGGGTCGTGTAACATTTCACAAAGGCATGCTCTGTGTGAGAAATTCTCATACAGACTGTTTCCCCATAACTAGCTGCTTGCATTTTTAACATACTTCTCATTAGCAGGTAATTGCCTCCAAACAAATCTGTGGCTCTGATATGCTAATTCCAGCCTAAACAGCTGAATTGCACTATCATTAGCCATTGAAATGCAACCACTATGCAATCTATAAGGCCTTCATGTAGACCAGGGCACATTTCTTAGCTGTTGAGATGGATATTACTAGTGTGAGGAGACTACATCATTGCAGAGGGTAGGTCTGTAGCAGAAACCTTTGCATAAAGCTGTGTGTACCACAGGCTGCAGCTGCTGCTGCAGGTACTAGATATAGGCAGATAGTGTGAACACTTTGGAGATAACAAGCTGTAAGGGTACCTGTTTCAGCTGTGTCAACCTTGTTGTAGAGGCACAGCCAGGTTGAGGGTACCCTTTATACTCTGTTTATGGTAAGTATGTTAGGAACTGTGTCACTAACAGTGTACTAGGTTACATATAGTTATGCTATACGTATATGCAAAGTGAAGGCCTGTGACTTCCAGCACTGAAAAGCAGTTATTTCATTTGCAGTGCTTTGTGTGGATAAAGAGTGCATGAGTAATTCATTAATTGCTATCTTCTCAATAATGTAATTGAAATGAAACACAACAATGGATTTGAACCCATGATTGTCTGTGGCAAAATGTACTGTATGCAAGGCATTTAATAGACTGAGCTACTGAGTTACTGCTACAGCAGCTGTTTTTGCAAGATATATGTGTCCACATACAGGCCGTGACAATCATTTTCTACATCCATCAGTATGTGAATGGCTTTATATTGATGTATATCTGCACTAGGGTCCAAGTTGTATATGTACTTTGCCAATGATGCCTTAGCAGGTGTCTTTCTACATGTTGCTGACAAAAGGACACATGTATCTGCTATCACAGGCCTGACTTGCATGCATAATCATGTCTTTGGCTATCTAGTAGTGTACTATTGCACCAGAGTCCAAGGTACACTCCCATTACTTTTTATTTCCAGTTTGCATGATGTGGCACTGTGCAATCCCACTGAAACACTCCCAATGACTATAACTGGCAATTACTTGTTTAAACCACCTGTTTTAATAAAGATTTATACTGGATGGCAGGTTAATGCAGTGCGCTGTAGTTGTGATGGGGTCAGGTTCGATACATGGTAGAGGAATTTATTTTGTACATGTGTCTCTTACAATGTGATAAACACATACAGTCTTTATAGCTCTATTTAACTGCACTAAGTGAAGCTGTGCTTTGAGTCATGTCACGTCGCACAGTGCCACACTAAAAAAAATAAAGAAAAGAAAAAAGGGGAGATAGGAAAGTGGTGAAATGGGAGCAAGCAGAGGAAAACATGGTGAAAGGCAGGTAGGGAACTGCAGGAAGCATGTAGAAAAGAACCATATATGTAGATTTCTTGTACAGCAACAACTCTGCACTTTGCAGCATTTGTACATGACTTTGAACTCTCCAGCCTAGAGAGAGGTGTGAGGACAGCATAATTGCATTGTCAAGCCAATTGGAAAAAATTACACATGTCCAGTGGACATGCGTGCAAAATGGATAGCTATGTATGGGACATTTTTATTTTTTGGGACAGGCGTCCATTTCTTTTTTAAGGTAAGAGTGTAATGTTGGGGAAGAGACATAGGTACATGTGGCGGAAGTAAGTTGGGTAGGTAAGGATGCATTTGCAAACAGACAAGACAGGCAAGACAGCAGACAGGGGCAGTGTGTGATATGTAAGGGGAGGTGAACACCTTGGATAGGGAGGGTGTTGTGGAATCTGAGTTGCATGTGCCTCCAGACGGCAGTAGCATGACTCATGTCCTCACCCATGGAACTGTCAGCACTGCTCCTTCACTGCCAGAAGGGTAGTTGTGCTGGAGGCTGGGCAACAGGGTGAGGCTGCCCCACCAAGTTGGCCAGCATGTCCTCAATCCAGCACAGGTGGTGGTCATAGCCACGGTGGATTATCCTGCACACCAAAACTGGCAGCTCTGCCTGTGTGACAGCTCCCCCTACATTACCATTACCAGAGGGGGCCTGCCCCCATCCCATGGGGCAGTACTACCCGACACCACAGGTAGTGCAGAGGCAGTAGAGGGAGCACCACCCATCTGGGTCCCAGATGTGCTGCAACCTGATGCCATGGCCAGTAGAGGCAAGTAGGAGGATCAGTCAGAACCAGCCTACCATGATGTGCTGTGGTAAATGAGATACTGTATAGCTATAAGTTAAGGAGTTAAGGTTAGTAATAACCAACCATTGTTAGTATTAACAGAATAGAACATCATATTTCTTAATCCAAACACATATTAATGTATAATATGTGCAACACAACATTAAGTAACATAACAGTCAGTATGGTAACAGCATGCCAGTATGAAGAAAACCATAAGGCCAACAAAACAGTTAGTTTAACAAAATACTGTATGTTAATATTGAATCATAATAAAACATAAAACTAATCAACCACATTTGCCAATATATAGTTAGTTTAACAAATTATGTTAATATTAAATCATAATAATACATAACAATAATAAATAAATTAAGATAACGGGTGGGTAGAGAGAGAGAGAGAGAGAGAAATTCCATTAGTGATATTGCAGATGATATCCCTGAAAACACTGGTAATACATACTTACATAGCAGTGTAGTGTCAGTTGTCATTACATTGACTACAATTCTCCTATAGCTGATGTAGCATGTACATATCTTTCAAGCTGATAGCATGAGACAGTATGGGCCAAGCACTAACAAATGCAGGTACACAACTAAACAGAACAGTTTCACATAATGTGGACTTATATCACTATCAAGGTGTTCTGCAAATGGATTTGGTAATACATTGCATTCCAGGTAAGCATTTATCTGTTAATCATGTGACAGATGAATTAGCAGTTTTAATTACATTATGAAAAATTGTGACACTTGAGAGGCATGTTTGTGTACAGTAAATTAACTAGAAAGCTGTCATGCCTTAGCTGGAATGCATGGGAGTAGAACCCAATAGCTGTGACTGCAGGGGACATCTGCAATAATGTAATACTTGACTGCAGCAACTTAGTACAGACATGCAAGGGATACAGCCATACTGGGATTACACAGATTTATTTATGAATCAACAATGCTGATGAACATATTCTTGGTGTTGATTTTAACATTTTGTGAAATGTAAACACAATATATACTCATAATATGGGCTACCTCACACATATACATTTTGTTTCTGGGGAGAGAGAATATGTGAGCATTACATAACTGATTCTGAAAATGTAGTGCTACATGCCACCGGATTAGAGTCCAGGACTGTGTGTGGCAAAATGTACTGTGTACAAGGCATTTTACAGACTTAGCTACTGATTCATTGCTGAATATTGAGTGGCTGATACTTGCCGGGAGATCACCTGGAACCATACTATGAATTGAGCAATACAAATTACAGGACCTTCCTCTGCCATTCTAGTACTATTACAGTGTTATACTAGACTGCAGTAACAGAAGAACATACATGCATGGAATACAACTTTACTGCATACTGTATATTAATACAGCTTTATTTTAGAATCAACAATGCTGGTGAACACATTTTATTGTTATTGGTTTGAAACATCTGTGAAGTCCACACGCAATATCTGCCAATGGAGTGGGCTACCTCACCCATATACCTTTTTACCTTAAGTCTGAGGAAGAGAGAGCATTATGTGACCAATACTGGCATGGAGACAGTCTTGGACAGTACTATGAGTTAAGCAATACAGCTTGCAGGCCATTATATTTAAATTCTACAGCTATTACAGTGTTATACTTCACTGCAGCAACCCTACCTTATAGAATCAATGCATATAGATGTACTGCAATGGTTATGACAATATGATCCTGCTGTAAACACAAACCAAAAAATAAACTTGTCCCCAAAAACAAAAACAAAGATAGGCAGCAAGCTGTAGAATTCCAACCAGTTTATTGTTAGCGCTTTTGTTCAGGAAATACATGATCTTCTTCAGACAAGGAAACCCCCCCAAGCATCCTCAATCCTGCTGTACACCATTTTGCTTATTGTTATTGGTGTTGTTTATTGTTTTTATTGAACTATAGTTGTTGCTTTTCATTTATTGTACTACAGCTCTAATTTCCCATTTATTGCAATACAGATTTTCTTGTATATACTTTATTGCAGTAAATGCTTTACTATTTCTTGCCTGTTGCACTACAGTTAGCATAATAACATCTGTACTCACCACACTAATGGCATAACCTAGCCAGGCACCCAGCATGGGACTCCCCATTGTGAGCCCTCTCCGCTGCATCTATTGGAAGAGAAGAACACCAGTATGCATACCAAGTTTGCAGACATTCAGCTTGCATTTTGTTGTGACACTGGAAAACATGCTTACATACTTGTGAGGCATTTGCTACTCTTGCTTCTTGGACCCAGGTGTCCAAAGGTTCCCCACTTTCTCCTTTTCAGGTCATCATGGTGGTGATGACACTGCTCACCTGTGTGAGGGATACCAGTAGCACTGGTGAGTTCTTGGCCAACCAGTCCCAGACCTCCGCCTTACACTCTGAGCCCTGGAAACCACCCTGCATCAGCCTGGCTTTATGTTTTTTTACATGTAGCCCGACCATGATCCTGGACTCCTGAATACCCCACTTGTCTACCCAAACATGTGCACCTTCACCAGAACTGCCTGCCAGATCAACAGTCAATTGAAATCCAATGAATGCTGCAGAATTCCTGCCTATTACACTTAATATAGACTGTTTCCACTCTTACACATCATTGAGCAACATTCAAAAAATCTCTGCATTGCTTAGTATCATGCATACCAGCTAAGCAGAGGTGAGCAGCATGAAAACTCACACAACCATGGTTTCATCAAAACTTAGCACTGTGCAAATATTAGCAGCCATTATTATGTTTATGCTGTGCTTAGCATGGTTGAGTAGAGCTCAGCAGAACTCAGCAGAGTGCAGTAGTACCATAGTTTACAATTTTATTAAATATACAAAATTATTACATTACATAACAGACATGTTCTGCCTGAAATGGACTCAAACCCAGGACCTACTACATATAAAGCTGTAACTCTACCCATTTAGCTACTTGGATATTATGAAAACTAGCACACCTTCACATATAATACTGAGCTACCTTTTAGCATTGCTAAGCACCATGCCTTCCAAACATATGTAAACAAACCTGTAAATACATAATTAATTATATCTGGTTTCTATTTTTTGATGTCTGGGAGGTGTCGGCTATGTATGCGTTCATGGTGCTCAGCTCTGTGGTTCTCTGCACCATGCCATGCAAACAGCAATTCCAAAAAACTAAAAAAAATTGAAATAATTAATTATGATAATTGACTACATCCAGTTTCTATTTTTAGATGTAGAGCAGCTGTCCATAAGTGAGTTTGGCTTGGCATTGCTGCACTCCATGCCACAGAAACATGCAGGGAAAAAAACTTAAATATTAAACATTTAACAGAGTGAGCAGCATTTCAGCAGTGGTGGTGTGCATTACTGGGAGCCTCACCCTGTACTTAACATCTGCCAGGCATCCACAATCAGGATTAGCCCCTATACTACATGCATGGAGTGCCGCTGAGGGGGGACCATGGCCATGTAGGCTCTACATGGTGCCTACATGGAGTTTTTTAAATCCTGGGGAGAATTATAATAGTTTTCTCAAATGTTTATCAAACAAATGTGTATCTTGGAAACTGTAAGAGTGAGGATATTTTTAGTGAATTTATTATAGTACATTAAGGTAGAATAAGGCCTGAAAATATACAGTCAGACATGTATGCATTAAATTTCAGAGAAAGACAGTTTATTAGAAATGAAAGATATAATCTTGCTGGCTAAGCATGAAATGTGCAGAAAATACAAAAATACAGAATGTTCCTTTGTCAAGGGGAAATATACAATCTTGCTGGCTACAGAATGTTTCTTTGTTAATAATGCTATTTACCTTTTTTAACTTCTATGTGCTATAATAGATGTCTGCCGCCTAAATTTATGTCTAAAATAGAATATGTATGAGCTATAATAGTTTACTAAAACTTATGCTTTCTGTATTACAGGTCTATACCTTTGCATTGTCTGTTAGTGTCTTTTTAACTTTCTGACTAATGTACAATAATTATGTAAAGTGCACTGTAATCTGTAAATTAATTAACAAATTAAGCCTGCCCTGTTATGCCTTGAGTATAATGAATAATTATTACTGCCTATTCTTTAGATAACTTATCTTAATTAACCTGTAATAAAAAATTATTTCTCTTTGCCTTAACTAATGGCTGAATAATGTAATTCTGTCACTTTACCCTTAAAACTAATGACTGAATAATGTGAAGTAACTGACTATTGCTATATTCTGAAATTTGACTGAAATGTATTATACTGAACACATAATTAAGTATGAATGTCATATTCTGAATTACTTGGCCTAATCAGCTTTAAAACCCACAAAATACTGATTTTCAGAATACATCACACATACATCAGAGCTTAGACTTAAAAACTTTAAAGACTATGAATCTTTGTAATATGGTAATTAAATCATAACGTTAACAGACTTAAATCCAAACAAAAGCTATTCACCAGATAAATAAAAACAATTGCCCAGTTATAATTAAATCATAAATTTAAGATACTTCAAAGTTAAGAGACTTCAATCCAAACAGGCCACACATGCTCAAGTGACACATAGTGGTCAAAATTAAAATTGCAAGTTTATTACACATCTGCAGATTATTAGTAAAGTGGCATAAAGCCTGCAGATTCAAACCATATTACAGTAGTAAGCAACACAGATATAAGGTAACTACAAAAGCAGATCCCTGTAAACTTTCATTAGGGACCTCTGGGGGAGTTGTTAGCGTGAGTGTATTCTTAGTGAATTCACTATAGTACATTAAGTTAGAATAAACCCTGAAAGTATAGAGAGTCAGACATGTATGCATTCAGTTTCAGAGAAAGACCATTTATTGGAAAGGAAAGATATAATTTTGCTGGCTAAACATGAAATGTGCAGAAAATACAAATACAGAAATACATAATGTTCCTTCTCAAGGGAAAGATACAGTCTTGCTGGCTATAGAATGTTACTTTCTCAAGGGAAAGATGTACATAGCAATGGAATGCTAGATAAAGCGGCACATGCAAGACCAGGCTTAGAAACCAAGGCAACCAAGGCTAAAGAGGAGTGTAAAGCATTACAGGATTTTGGTATTAAAATACACTTCAGGTACAGTCAGGGAAATCAGTTAGTTAGTTTGGACAGACATACAGAAAAGATTAAATATCCAGCATTCCAGAAAGGAAGTTAGCTTTTGGGCTGAAAAACAGACACTCGAGCTGGAATATAGACGGCAGGTTACATTTTCATAATAAAAGATTGTTTCCATTGATATTATTCAGGAAAATCAGAATACACCTGCAGAATCTTTGAATATATTTAGCAGCACTGTTACTGGTACCTAGCATTTCAGTATTTCTACAGTCTGTTATTGTTTATCAGCATTGTTATTAAAGGCAATATTTGGATATCATTAACATCTAATAAAGCCTTATTGACTGAACTACAGTGTTTGCAGAATTCATTCTGAAAAGTACAGAAGACTTGGCCCATAAAAGAGAGACTGACACCTGTTCAGCTCAAGTTTGGGTAATTAACATATAAAGACTTTCATTCCAGTCTCATATCAGTTGTTTCCAGTTAATTTTAGTATACTACAGTCTTATCAAATTTCAAACACTCTACAGCCTATATATATATATATATATATATATATATATATATATATAGCTTCAGATCATTTTTGCTCAATTAAATTTGAAATTTCACTTGACAGACATGTTTTTCTGAGTGCTATTTATTGAGATATTGGCCAAAATATTAACAATTATGCTTAGTTGAATAACTAAGAATCTAATTAATAGTACATTTCTTTCAAGATGTCTAAACTACAGTTCAAACACCAGTGACAGTTTTCTTTAGCATCATCTAAGGTTTCAGCTAATGCCATCAGATAGTTTGTGAGTTACTTGGTTTTGGAAACAGTCATGTACATCGTTTTTCCACTTTCTATAAGAGTCTTAACCTCTAAAGTATCCTTTCAGATGTGATAAACATAAACCAGTTTGTTCTGTAGGGAGAAACATGTTAGCCCACTTAATTATTGCCCTGTTTCTTTCACAAACAAGTTATTTCATTTTTATTAACTATGATCCACAAGTTCTCCTCTGGTTGATAAAATATTCCTGTCCTATATATAATACTAATAGAACTATAAACATATTCAGAGCTTATACCATAGTATTCATATTTATAGTCATGAGCTTCCATCTTCTCAATATTTATATTATCTTTTGTTTAGTCTCTCCTGTGTTATCCTTAACTGCCATAATAGAATTGTTTTTAAATCCATGCACATAAGTACTCCATCATGTTATGTCTCAATAAATATGTGGAGACATAGGTTAGAAAGGATTGGATAATTAATTCACAAAGAAACAATGGGAAGATGTATGTATATCTCCCAAATATGCAACAAAATCTACAAGATTTAGGATTTTTGCTTGGAAATGTTTACATAGACATTTTTATACCCCAAGTAGATGCCAGAAAATTTTTCCTCAGGTAGACAGCAAATGGTGGAGATGTGACAGGGAAGAAAGATATACTTGGGAACATATTTTCTGGGAGTGTGGTGGGTTAGCTGACTTTAATTATTCCCTGTGGGATGCACTTTTGGAGATGCTGGCTGAGCGGATTGGTGTGACAAAGGAGATGATTTTTCTCTGCTGTGATACAGAATTAGAATTGCCTAGATGTGGTAAGGCCTTGCTGTGTCTAAGTATGGTGACTGCCAAAAATCAATTAGTAGAAAATGGAAATCAAAATCTAAACCTACGATATTAGAAGTAGTGAATATAGTAACAGAGATAAAACAACTGGAATTGAGATCTTCAAAAAAGGGTAGGAGCAAACTATATAGGAAAAATGGAAATTGTGGGAACAATACAAACAGGGGAGGAATGAGGTTTAAAAGAAGGTAGGACTTAAACAAGTTATGTAATGTTTGACTGAAAATGATGGGGTAGAGTATAAGTGATATATAATGTTTACAACTGAGAATGTGTCAGTATGGTTTATGATGGAAAATGCTTGCAACTGAGATTGTGTTGGTGTGGTTTGTTTTCATTTATGTAAATGTAGAATTGCTTATGTCATAAGTGATGGTTTAATAAAGATGTTTCATGTTTATAAAAGGGGCAGGGATTGAACAATTTATGTAATGTTGCTTAGGTTATGTGATATATAACAATATATAGGAAATATAATGTTTGTTAATGTTAATTTGTTAATAGAGTTTTATTACTTTTGTAATAATGTAAATGTCCCTATGCCACAAATGATAATTCAATAAAGATGTTTAAAAAATAATAAATAAATAAATACATATGTGGAGACAGAGTGTACTGCTATGGCCTTTATATTGTCTGCATTTATTTTATACCCAAAAAAAAAAAAAAAAAAAAATTAAACTGCCTCAGAATGTTCCACAACACTGAAATACCTTTTTTCCATTTATCAACTACAGAATATTATCATCTACAAATAAGACTATTATTTATATTTCCATACCAGTTATACCCTTACATTTGTGAGTTCATTATATTCTTTGCAACAGGTTCTAACTATAAAGTAAATAAAATGGTGAAAAAGATCATCGCGTCCTTGATCTTCAGTTCAGACATAGCTTGTCCGACAGGAATCTTCTGACTCTTCATTTATCTTCCTGATTATTCCCTTTATTTTATTAGTGAATGCAAATGTTACCATTGCCCTGCTGAAAAAATCATAGCTGACTCTATCTAATGCCTTTTCCACATCATGACCAATAATAATATCAATGCCTTCTTATGCAATGCTTCCATTTTGATCATCATTGTTCTATTATTGTTGTCAAACGTTTGACTCCCCTCCACAAAAACATTAATCCATATCTAGTAGTTTTGGCAACACTTAGCCATTTGCTTAGCTAACAATGACATAAACACTATAATAAGTTGCTGTGTCTTTCGGCTTTTTCCCGGTTAGGGGTCACCACAGCGGAACTCCGGTCTGCTAATGATTGGCAGTTGATTTTCATGGTTCAAAATTGAAACTAGTTTGTGCAGAGCCACAACATACTCATCTGGTGCTTGTTGCTACTCTCTGGTCTGGCACTACTCACACTAGGTAGTTCATTCTCCCATCTGGTGCTCCTTCCTAGAAAGAGAATCATCAAGATCTAATATCCTATGCCCTCCTGCTCTGCAGGAGAGCCAAAAAAGGTCTGTTCTCTGATTTGACACTCATTTCTTCCTTCCTTCCTTCTTTTCTAAGGAAGATTGTCATATATTTAATGTCCTTATGATCTAAGTGAGAGCAAAAAACCAAATGGATCTGCCAGTCCTGTCCCCGGACACCTTGCATTTATGGTGGCTGCTCTTATTTCCCCACCCTAGTTATGCTTCTGGGTTTGTATGAAGCTGGGGTGAAGGATCTTCACCCTCTTTGGGTTGTACAGCCACCAATATATTATTACTGTCACTGCTTTTCAAATACTGATAACATACTTCTAGATATTTAAATACTCCTAAATGACCACAAGAACAAAGAAACCAGACTGGAGGATGCAGAAAAACAGAGTGAAATCCACACAATATCATCGTGTGGATTTCACTTCTAGATATTTATCGCTTTCTTCCTTACTGTCTTCAAAATTTCCACTGGAATAACATCCATTCATGGAGATTACCCTGATGATTCATTAGACATCACCATTTTTGTCTCATCCCTTTCTAGCTTAGTTCTTAGTTCTTGAGCTTCATCCTCCTCTAACCTTGAGTTAGTCAAGTCTTCCAGAAACATTTGCATTTATGCCTTTCTTTGTTTTCCCAATTCCTCTTCTTTATGCAGATTTTTTTGCAGTAGTTTGAAATATGTCTAATAGTTCTACGGAGTTTCTCATCATTTTTCATTTCAATTAATCCCTAAGTTTGGCAAAATCCCTTTTTGTTTGTGTGTATGTGTGTGTGTGTGTGTGTGTGTGTGTGTGTGTGTGTGTGTGTGTGTGTGTGTGTGTTTTATTTTTTTGCCTAGGTCATTGTGCTAGTAGTTTTTATGCCCCGTAGTTGTTATCAAAAGTAATAGCAGCCTTCCTAAGCTCATGCGTATTATCCAAATGCACTTTTTCCTTTGCACTTAGCAATTGCTCCTCTTTATGTTCTATAAGATTCCCCTTACTCTGTAATGCAATAACCTTTAATAACCTCCCAAATAATTGATATTCTTTCTCATATCTCTTCCTCTTTTTTTTCTACCACATTTTAAATTCAATTTTCATTTTATCCCACTCCCTAGCTATCCCTTATAAAACTGTATCTTCCTTAATAACTTGAATTATTTTAACTAACCATTAACAAATAAATGGGAAAGAACTACTGTCTCATTTAACTTGATTACCCTGCATCTTTATATAGTCGTTATTGGTGAATGAACTGATACAGTTATTGGATGAGTTTCATCATAGCTCTTAATTAAGTACCTATGCTCCTGCAAAATATATTTTCTGTCTGATCTAACCCAGTTATTCTCCCTTGGGGAATAATATGCAAATTTTGTCTGCATTTATGCTAGTAAGTTCACATATTCAATTCAAATATTCTCATGAGTTTCTTAATAAATCTGCCTCTTTTCTGTATTTCCCTACCAGATCCCCAAGATACATTCTCATTAATGCAGACCCAGTTTCAATCCCCACCCTTGAATAATATTTCAAACTGAAAGTGAATTACCTCTCCTATAATTCTTTTAAGCAACTTAATAGTAAAATATAAATACATGCCTGTGTAATCATCTTTCTTTGCAATACCCATTTAAAGACACAAATCTATGATCGTCTTTCTTTTCCACTTTTGTCATTTTTGAAGACCCTCTCACAATAAATATTAATACCCCTTTTCCTTTACCCAGATACTCTGATATGCACTCTGAAATGATTTCTTTGCTAAATTAACCTGCTCATTTCTAGCAAAGTGTATTTCCTATAACATTGTTATTTGTACACTTAATATAATTCAGTACTTATTGTTTCTTATCAATATCTACAATGTCATTCATATTCCATGATGTAGATGAAAATGCAGCCATTCAAATTTTTATGTGTATATATATATATATATATATATATATATATATATATATACATATATATATATATATATATATATATATATATATATAGGTTACCCTTAGTTCATCGACAGCTCACTCCATCGAAACCAACTTCACTGACATGGTAGGACATTGACAACAGGACAGCAGATGATTCCCACATGGTAAGTAACTGTTTGGCCATCACCCTGAACTTTGCCCCTTACCCCCGTGGCAGTGCATTCTCAGAGTTGGAATATTAATTAAGGGGGGTGTGGGGAAATGAAGCCCCCCCATGTAGGGGTGTGGGGGTGTATACCCCCACATCTGTGGGTTTGTTTTACTGGTAGTTGTTACAGTTGGGATGGCCAAACGGTTACTTACCATGTAGGAATGGCTGTCCTATTGTCGATGTTCTGCCATATTGTTGAAGTTGGTTTCGATGGAGTGGGCTGTCGATGAACTAAAGGTAATCCATATATATATATATATATATATATATATATATATATATAAAATGCATATTACTTTCACATATTTGACCTGACAGTTTGTCTGAATGTACGTTTCCAACTTGCAACTTACATGCACATATAGACATACAGAGTTAGACTCGCCTTCAGGATGGGGTCTAAAGATGGTGAAGCAGAAAGTTCTGATAAAGATGTCAAACCAGGGTGAAAGCCACCTACAGGAAAACAAACTAGTCAACACTTAAAGACACTAAAGAAATTCAGTTTAGGGCATTTAAAATGGACCAAAACTGAGGATATTGAGATAGAAACAAGGGGCTCTATTCTGGTCAACACCAACCTATGGGCATAGATGAACAAGCATACATTTGCTTCCTTATCTTGACATTTTTTGGCAGTATCTCCTCTTTTTGTTCCCAGAAGTAAATATCCAGATCGGGGCTGATGGGTATTTGTGCCTTAGTAGTTCAGCCCTAAATAATGAATTATTTGCATATACAGCACAGGGGTGGAAACAACTAGTGGCAGAAAGGGAGTTTTCTCCAGAAATGCAGTTATGTATCTATCTAAAAATTGAAAAAGAAAAGAAAGTTGAGCCATTGAAGGAAACGTTCTTTAAAAAAATTTATGGAAAAAATTATGTATGATGGCAGAAGAATCTATAAAGTTGACATCTGACTGTGAAGAGGGAGATTCCAGTTTATATTTAGAGTCTTCAAGTTTGCTAGGGCCTTCTGCTCAGTCATCTGCTGAAGACAAAGATGATAGCAAATGCACAGAAACTGTAAATTTGCCAGAGAATGATTCAGATCAGTTGTGTAGTATTGAGACCATGACAGTCAAGGACTCTATAGCAGAAGCAATAGCAGAGGATATAGTGATATCAGAAGAATCTGTTATACAAGAAGAAATATCAGAGGAGGTTGAGTCAAGTATCTTTGAATGTCTTGAAGAAAATCCGGAACCCAAGCTTGTTATTTCTGTGCAGGGTGAGGAACAGTCCACTAATACTGAAGTTAAGAGTGAGCTAAATGCTGACAATGAAAAGGTTAAAATTTTGAGTATGAAGCCTTGGCAGATATTCCACTTATATTAGAACAGAAATTTGATACAACAGAAGAAGAAGAAGTTCTAGCTGTTTGTGAGCAGTTGGATCATGTCCAAACACCCCTTTATTCTGCACTTTCAGTACAGGCTGAACATGATATTGGCAACAGCTGTACTGGTACAGCAGAGGAAAAGATTCCTACACTAGTAAAATAGAGCATGTCAAATGTTATACTAGAAAATTCACCTAAAACTGTAAGTTGCATAATTAATATCAATATTCCAAACAAATCTGACCATCTTGATCCTGAGGAAAATGTTGTTTTAGAAGCACTATTTTCTTCTTAAAAAAACAATAGAAGCTAGTAGCAGTCTTAAAATACTGGTAGAAAATTTAGAGCCTACTTCAGAGGAAACCCAAAGCCCTGTATGCATTGAAACATCTTCTCTGTCAGAGCCACCCAGCAGCCAAAACCAGTACAGCACAGAAAGTTCAAAAAGTCCTGAGTACCAGCCACTTCAGGAGGAAGATGAGGAACCATACACAAATACAACTTCACCTACATCACCTGAATGCAGTTTGCATGACAGTGAAAGTTCTATACCTCAACAGGTAGTACCAAGTTGCACATCAGATGAGCAGGATGAATCCTTAAATGATGCCTCTTCCAAGCTTGTGGGGGCTGAAAATGAAACTATTACAGAGGAGAAAGCATGCATATTTCCATCAGAAAGTGAGCAAGATTCCTGTGCTACAGATATGCCGTCAACTCCTGAAGAGGCTGTGGTCAGTGAAGTTCTGGAGAGTGGCTCGTAGACCATACCTGAGGAACCACAAACTTGTGCACCTGAAGAAATTCCACCACCTGATATTACTAAATGCAAAAGAACTAGTGCACAACACATTTTGTCTGAGAAACTTTTGACTGAAAAGCCCTATAAACATTCATTAGAATCATCACTAGTTACAGAAGAGTTAGCAAGCAAAAATGCTGAATAATAATAATAATTCATAATAATAATAATAATAATAATGAAGTGCATCCTTTGAGTGATAAATCTTTCATCTTATCAGATGCTGGCTTATGATTTGAAGTGACCAGAAATAAGCAGCATAAACTTCAGCAAGTCTCAGAATAAGCCTACACTTTCACATTACTCAAAATCATCAGAACCTACAAAATCTCATGAGATGGTAAGAACTGAAAGTCATGAACCAGAAATCTCAAAAAAGAAAGACTGCAGAACACCCTGCTTTTGGAATATGAAAAGTGACGCCACCAAGAATTGAAGATGACTGTCCTACTTGAATTTCAGTTTGTAGCGGCCAGTCTGAAAAAGAACCTCCCCCAAGGAAAGAGACAAGATTTCCTCCCTTCAAGATTCAACTTTCAAGGACTGGACCACCTTTTATTATTAAGAGCCAGTCTACTAGGGCAGTGTCCAAAATATCTCCTTTATCATGTAACACAAGTGTGAATAATAGCAGAAACACAGGTACAATGACACTTGCAGACATTAAAGCCAGAGCTCAGCAAGCTCGAGCCCAGAGAGAAGTTGCAGCTGCTGCAGCAATAACTAAAGCTGCAAGCATTGTGTCTGGAGACAGTGTAGCCCACAGAGATGATATAAAAACATGGACCCTGGCACATATGAAGGAACAGACAAAGTCCAAACCTTTTACCAAACACCAAGGAAGAACCAAATCATTTGCTTCAAGCTAACAAAGATATAAAATTGCAGTCTGTTACAAAGGATGGCCTAGCAGTAGCAAGTGTGCAGGTTAATGTTGATTCCAAGACTGAAAGTACAAAAACTGGTGTTATTATTGTAAACCCAAATTGCAGACCTTCTGTCAGGAATTCCTTTCAAATACCTGATGCAAGTACCTCGATACAGCAGTCATCTGTGGAACAAGAATCTTCCATTAAAACTCCTGTGCAAAACAATATCATTCCACATTCAACTGACAACATAATTGCCTTGACCTCTACTGCAAATAATATCTTACTATTGTTCTTTGATAACTACCATTCCCGTTTCTCCTTCAAGCACTCTTGTTTCAACAGCAGTTGACAAATTTTCTTTTGCAAGTTCTTTTGAGGATTCTCCTGTTTTGATGTCTGTTGATACAACTACTATTACTAGTACTGCATAGCCTGTCAGGTTACTCATATATATGCATTTGTGACATTGCACAGACATTTTGCTTAAAAAAATCAATAAAAATACTCAAGAAATAAAACAATTATGTGCATTTTTATTTTTACCCCTCAACTAAATAACACAAAACTATATACTTTACAAAAATGGAAGTAACCTCTCAATGTCAGGGCAATTGCTCCAAATAGACAGCTACATTCACAAATGATTTACCTTTTCAAACGTAGGCTTCATCATGCTGCACATGTTGGAATCTGTTGTTCCCTTTTATACCAATGCCATCCAGCATCCATTTTGTCCCATCTCTATTACTCTCCCAGATGTGTAAACCACCTTGCATTCTCTAGGTTAACTGATATTTAGCCTTAACAAAAAGTGCACTGGCTACCTCTAAATGATAACCTCAATTGTGATCTGTAATACTTTATAGTGAAGTGCTGACTACTGCTAGGAATGCATCTGTTTACAAAAATATTTTCTTAAATGTGTCAGACTTTATTTATTGTAACTGAACTGCTTTCCACTTCCACTTTAAATGCTACATTGTCTCTCATACAAATGCATCATGGTTTATTTTTCAGTCATGTTCTGACTAATTGCCTACACCTGCAGGCAGACCATCTCCAGCTGCACAACTTTTTCAGTAGTGAGAAAAAACAGTTAATAATTTTACAATTGGACAGAGTAGCCTTTCTGAAATGCCAGGAAAATATCACTTTACATGCTTTTCATATTCTAATCTATTTACTCAGATAAAGGAGGAACAGTTTCCCCTCCTTGTCTGCAGCACAAACCAAGAACATACATCTCTGCCACCATCTGTATACCAACAGAGGAAGCCAGCATAATTTAATAAACACATATGATCAGTGCACTTCAATACTATCTCCATAACAGACAAAAATAACTTCAGTATACTGCTTATATCTATCTCTTATCGTATTAAATTATGAATCTGAGCTACATTACAGTGAAGAAAAAAGTACTTTGTTAATTTACCATCACTAGAATAAACAGCAGTCACAAAGATTCCACCCACCTCACATTTAAAGTACCCTCATATACTGTACAGAACTCTTTTCAATGTCGCATGCAATTAACTGCAGAAAATTACTATACACATATTAATAAGAAAAAAAAACTACTTACATTTAAATTTCAGTCCCATCATTATCATTCTAAACATTATTTATAAAGTGGGAATTATGCTTTACAGTCCTTCTAACATTGCAGTACAGTCCAAAATTTCTAGTCTTTTTAGTAACTTCTTGCAGAAACAGTTCTCATGCCTAAATTAAAACAGTTATCATGCCTAAGTTACATCTCATGGAAATTACACTTTACAGTTCTGACATTTATTTCTTACATTCACATTATTGTTTGTCTTCTTCTTTATCACCTCATCCACATAACACTGGTTTCTGGTTCAATCCTAACGTACCCTTGATTTTTCTATTCAACTCCTGTGTTTGTTTTTTTTTTTTTGGTAGCTCATTACTTTTCCTTTAGACCAATGAAAAATGTTTTAAAGGAAAGTTCTGTCTATGACCTTCACTATTCTAAGAGGCATGAGAAGCAGAGTTCTTTTCAGTTCACTGGTTCTCTCTGCAGGATAAGTTTTTGTATTTAGCCTGCTCTGCATCCAAAAATGTCTTTGATCCTCCATGAAAAAAATATTCTAAAAACAGCTGTACCTTCAAAAAGTAGCTCTGTCTATTCCTCCTAATTTCTTTGCCACAACAAAAAATCTCAGGTTTTCTCTGTGTACCCTGTCTTCTACTATTCTATTTTTTTAAACTTTTCTTCTCGAAAAGCTTCATATTCAGTTTTTCTTTCAGCTCATCCTGTGGAATCTGCATTTTTATCAGCTTAAATGCATATCAACTTAAAGTTTATTCTATTCTTTTTGACCTTTGAACATTTGACTTTGTATATTCCCCCAGTTTCTCACTTATTTTAAACACACCTGAATGCATTTGATTTATATTTTCCCCTGAGTTAATGGAAACCATCTCCTGCACACATGCTGAATCCTACACCTCTTTTTGTAAATATTTGCTTCAGCATTTTTCTTCCCGTTTATAGTTGTTTTTCTATTATTTTTATTTCCAGGTTTTGTCTTTACAGATATCCAGACAGTGTAGTGAGTAGCCAGTAATTGAATTTTTCTCAGTTTGTCAGGTTCCATAGGATTGTTTACTTCTGTTTTCTTTTTTCACTCTGGGAAAGCTCTAATCAACCTACTCTTCATAGTACAGACACCTTGAAATATATTTCTTAACAAGCATGGCATTGTTACTTTTTGCTGACAGTCCATCCCCTCATTATTTAACAAAGATACATCTCTACAAAATAAAAGTGTAGTCAGGGATCTAGGAAGCTGAGTAGTAATCTCCTGTTCTAGCATTTTATAGATATTTATTTATTTATAATATAGCTTGGAAGCAAACATAAGGCATAAATCTGGCAAGACAGTAGACTCTGCATTGAATTTTATTATAATAGCATGACATATTAATATCTCCTTAAGGATATTAGCAACTCACTGAAGCTGTTCCTGATGACAGCTGCACAGAATGCATGGAATGAATTATAAATGAGGTAAAACATAGCATATAGACTGTGACAAAAGAGATAGTGCCAGTACAGCTGTCTGGAATTTTGTAAATAATTATATGTCATTTGTGAATATCAACATGATTTATATAAGATGCTTGTTTTATAACTATATTAGAACTGTATGTCATGTGCATATGAAACTGGTTTGTACAGACTTGTGTTGAAAGCATATTTTATAAAAATGCTTGTGTTTAAATGGATCCACAGTGTGCCTTACTGGAAGAGAACAGAAATGTACATGCACTATTGTAACTGCTTAAATGTATATATTTTAAAAGTGAAATCTGTAATACAGGAGATTAACTTCAATGCAGCAAACTTTAGAAAAATAACTGAAATTAAATTACTTTATGGTTAGACCATAAAAGATGGTATTTTTCAGTTTTCAATGCAGCAAGAGACACAATGGCTGAATTAGGAAACATTCTGTATTGTTTTTAGGGTGAACTAATTACTGGTCTTGAAATGTGGAGGAATGCAATTGTTTTATGACTTCCAGCATCTGCCAGAAATCTGAGGAACAGCCCTTATCTATGTATTTTTACAGGCAGATGCCAAATGCTATTGAAGCAGTAATATTTGAGATATTAATTTAAGAAGTCTTTTAGTGAGACAGAGCATTATGTATTCTGTCTTGGACCTGGCAACATCAATAGCTAGAATATCCATTCACCATATCTGCCTTGTTCTAATAGTAAGTTCTTAGGGTATAGTGGTTCTCTTATATTCAGTCAGGAATATAGTGAAGCTTAGTTTAAATATGTTTTCTTTATTTATTTGAGACTGTCCTGCAATGTTGTTTTAAATATTTGCTGTGGTTTGAACTCTGATGTCACTGTGAATATATATTTAGCATTGTCTTGTTCTTTTTTATTTATTATTAAATATATTTAAACCTTTCATTGTGACTAATCTTTGTAGAACTATTTAAGTTTTGAGAGTACTTGCATATTTATTTGGTGACACTGTGTGGGCCACACCAAATAGCCTTGCTCTTGGTCAAACTACCATTTGTATTAGTATTAATATCAATCAGTGTATTGGTTACCCTTGGAAGTGCCTTAAGGTAGCTGGCAGGAGTGACTGTTGGTAGTAAAAACTACCTTATAGTCTGGGCAGTAGGGGGCATATCTAGTAAACTTGTGCCAGCCTTTCCCAGGTGCGTGTGTGTGTGTGTGTGTGTGTGTGTGTGTGTGTGTGTGTGTGTGTGTGTGTGCATGTATGCTTAAATTAAAATTTAAAGAGTGTGTGTTTCAGCTACTCAGGGTGGGACATGAAGCACTGGTTGGACAGAGAGGATGCTGGGGATTTTGGCTTGGTCACTCGGCTGAGATATCAACTCTATAGCTCTGCTAGTGGGGAGTCTTACTGGGGATCTGGAGAAAGAAGAAGAAAACAGCCTTGGACTGTCTGTGGTCTCTGTGTGCTCTTAAGGGGAATTGCACTTGATGCAGAGAGCTGCATCTGGAAATACTGTGCATGTACTTATTACCCTACCAGTGAATGTCTCCCACTGGTGCCAGTGATGAGGATTGAAGCTCCTTGATTACTGGTCTAACGGTGGTTCATCACATTTGGCAGGCAGTGGTAGGATATTCACATCACATTTGTTTGGCGGTGGTAAGATATCCACATATTGGGATTCAGTGGTGTGGATATTGAACTCCTGTAGCCTGGAAACAGTGGTCACTAAAGAAGGTGTTTGTACTCTCAATCAGCCACACAGTGAACATTCAGAGCTTCATATCACAATATTTTTATACATTTATTTTGTTAGCTTAGTTAGTCAGGGAGAGCAGGCAAGGATGTCAACAGAGGATTATGGCAAGCTGACAAGGAGTTAGTTGGCTGAGATGTGCCAAGCCAAAGGACTGGCACATGCCAGCCTTACTAAAGTGGAAATGGTTGCAGCCTTAGTCACAGCTGCATCACAGAACATCAATCAGGAAGACAACCAGACTGGCCCTTGGGATGTACAGCTCTCAGAAAATGGACAGTTCATCCTTTCCTCAGAGGACTTAAAATCCATCTGGGGTTAAAGAGACTTGAACTGGAGGCCAAACATTTGGAAACAGAATAAACAGAAAGATTGAGATATTTGGAGGCTAAAGGAAATGAGAGTCAGAGGCAACATGAAAAGGAAATGCTGACTCTTCGCCAGGGTCATGGAGGTAATGGGGAAGGGAGTAACTGAACACCAGAAGTAATAAAGGTCAGTATACTTCTTCCACAATTTACAGAGGGTGATAATTTTGATAATTTTATTCATCTGTTTGAAAAAGTATGTAAACAGTATAATGTTGACCAAGGGCTCTGGGTACAGTTTCTGACCACCTTACTCCGCGGTAAAGCTGCAACTGCTGTTTCTAAATTGTCTGATTCTGATTGCTTAAATTATAACACAGATAGAAATTGTTTAGAGTATTTTAAGTTAACACCTGAAGGTAAGTTTCAGTGTGTATAAATCAAACCTCAAAGAGTGTGTGTGTGTCAGCTACTTGGGCAGAGACATGAAGCACCATTTAGACAGAGAAGGTGCTGGGGGTCTTGGCTTGTTCACTGAGCTGAGATCTCAACTCTATAGCTGTGCCAGTGGGGAGTCTTATCGGGGATCTGATGAAAGAGGGAAAAAACAGCCCCAGACTGACTGTGGTGGGTGCTCTTAAGGGAAATTGCACTTGATGCAGATAGCTGCATCTGGAAATACTGTGTATGTACTTGTTATCCACCTAGAGTACATTCCCGACTGGTGCCAGTGGTGAGGATTGTGGCTCCTTGATATTTAGTCCAGTGTATATATATGTATATATATATATATATATATATATATATATATATATATATATATATATATATATATATATATATATATATATATATATATATATATATATATATATATATATATATATGCCTCTCAACTTGCCAGAATTTCCAGATTTTTGTTTAATGTTTTCTATATGTTTCTTATACAATTTGTGGTTATCTGGCAAATCACTGAGGATTAAAGTCACTACATAATTCAGAAATTTGGGTTTCAAACTTCATATCTTTGAGAAATTGCTTTCTAATACAAATCCTGTTTATTCTAACAAGCTTTTGTTTATAAGTGATATTTAAAATCTATACCTGATTTTGAGCCTTTATCCCCAGATTAGTTTTAACTATGTCTGGAAGTCTTGTGCTAAGAAGTTTAGAGATATTGGCATAGGTAGCAATGCACTTTGGTATATCTGCCTAAGGCCGCTACCCTCTTAAGAATGTGCTACATACTGTAAATCCTGAAGAAATGCTGGACTTTGGAAGTTGGAGGTGGAGATACTAAAGAGACATTTATTTACTTGTTTGTTGACTAGGCAAATTAACTAATCCTGTGCTCAATTGCAGTTGTAACCATGACCAAAGCCAGAGCATAAGAAATAAAAAGAGCCAAATATCAGAGCCCATCTTTTTCCTTATTATTAAGATAGAACAGTGAAACTTACTCTGTTTATTTCTTTCTAAATGGGTCCCCTTCATATTGCTGACACTTTCAAATGCTGAATTTCATATGGCCAAGGCCATATGATCGATACGTGAAATGCCGACAAAGCAGAACTGGCACCTCCCTACAATGCAGATTGGAAAGATTTCCATTTCTACACTTTAGAGCAACCTCAGAGTTGGTATATTTAACTTATAGGGGGTAAGGGGGTGGAGCCCCCCATGGGGGTACAGGGGGGCTTGCCCCCCTGCTAGCAGTGTTTAGGTAAGTGTTTTTTGTTTTTTTACTTTTCGATTTCATATGTTCGACATTTCAAATGTCGATCATATTGTTTTGGCCATATGAAATTTGGCATTTTGAAGTGTCAAACATATGAAGTAGATCCTTCTAAATATTTATATATATATATATGTATATATATATATATATATATATATATATATATATATATATATGTATATATATATATATATATATATATATATATTTATATATATACATATATATATATATATATATATATATATATATATATATATATATATATATATATATATATATATATATATATATATATATATATATACACACACACACACACACACACACATATATGTGTCACATATATATATATATATATATATATATATATATATATATATCTATATGGATTTACTTACCTTTTTCGAACACCCCTAATACCAATGTGCACAATGGTAACACCAGATGGTTGACATGTTACTAACCATGCACCAATCATCAATCCAGGTGCATGCAAGAACTTTTCAACAAAATGCAAAAGAACACATTGTTTTTTGCAGGGAGGCAAACCCCGCAGCACCCCCCCACACCTACTTTTAATTACATATTCTAATTCTGAGATCACACTTTTAATTACATATTCTAATTCTGAGATCACACAGTTCTCATGGAAAGGGCATATTCCCCAACCCAATAGACTGATCTCCTGGTTTTGTTATCAGGTATCAACCATCTGTTTAGTCAACCAAATTGTCTGCCAATAGATGCCTGCTTATGTGATCTGAGATCTCTCAGGGCATTCTATGCCAATGGAATGCTGTGGGCACAGACATGGGTGTTCTGTTTTGATGCCAGATGCTACTCTAGTCTGCATTTGATAAAAAAAGCAGAAAAGAAAAATATGTCTGTGTATATGTATAAATATATATATATATATATATATATATATATATATATATATAGGTCCCCTTCACATGGTCGACCCCATGGGGGGTGCAGGGGGGCATAGTCCCCTTCTAGCATCTTTAAAGTTAGTTTGTTTCTTTTTTTTTTTCTGCTTGCATGTTCGACATTTCAAATGTCAATCATATGGTGTCGGCTATATGGGTTTCGACATTCTGAAATGTTGATCATATCAAGTAGACCCATATATATATATATATATATATATATATATATATATATATATATATATATATAAATACACGTACATATGAGTGCATGAGAAAATCATGAAACCACTCATAGTCTACTGCAACATCAACCACATATAGTCAAAAACACAGAAGTCAACACCGTATTATGCATATGCCAAGAAAAAGCCTTGGTGCATGCAATTTTATCCTTTAAAAAACAAAGTAAAACATTGTTTTTTGTAGGGGCAAACCCTCAGCAACCCAGTACTCCCTGGTAGTTATATATACTAACTCCGAGATTACACAATCCCTGAGGAAATGGCATATTTTCCTACCCCAGTATTGTTAATCTCACACACTTATCAATCAATTGCCCAGCTGACCTTCTGCAGTTGACTTGACAGCTGTTGACCTTATGCACACTCAGTATTTTCTGTTACTCCCATAGATAGATAGACAGCTATATATGATAATAGTTCATTTCACTGAATTATTTTCCTGCGAATCACAAACCACTAAACACATTAACTGAAAATACTTCCCTAATTTTAAAGAGTCAATAGCCCTATGAATTTCTGCCAAAGAAATTGGTTGGTCTAATCTTACTCTACCCCACTTGAAAGACAACACTGATACAAAAAGGACATCACTAATTTTTCTTTGCATGACACTTGTGATTGATATGTTAAACATAAACAATCAGCTTATATTTGATTTATTTCATCTCATTTATGAATGATTGTGTCCTTAGTGGTTCTTAGTCCAACTACAGATATTTCTCTCCTTCTCCTCTTAATTAATTTTCAGCCAAAAGTTCAAAATGGGTAATATCTTTGCTAAAGATAAAGCTTTAATTCTTTTATATTTCTCACGAATCCAAAGGAATTGTAGGGGTTGACAATTGTATCTCAAATTGTTTTACATTCTTGTTTAGCACAGAGTCACTATACCCTTCCTGCTTATATAAGGATTCATCTCTTTTAAGTTGTCTCTCCAACAAAATCAACATAAAGTGCTCCTTCCTTTGCTTACTTGACTTATGTGTGATTAAGTAATGCTTTAAATGATTTTTAAACCTTTCCCATGGCAAAAAAAGCCCGTTCTTTTGACCATCTTCATCCCAATATCTTGAAATCCATGTACCCGAGTTTGCAGAGTGCTTCCCATCTCTAATAAACCATCAGGACAAAATACCAGGGAGTATCTCTCCTACAACCCTGTAGTCTATAGACTTCTAACAAAACATACTATGGTCTGAAAGACACCCTGGATAATAGCTAACTTGTACAACACTGCCAACTGTTAAACCTATCAAGAAGCCAGAAATCAATATTACTTGCTATACTGCCCTGTAGACCTAAATACGAATAATCACCACTTTATGCAGACATAAAACTTTATAAAACAAGTTTTGTCCATCAACCCCCTCTTATCTGAGAAAGAGAAAGAAAGAACGAAAGAAAGGCAGAAAAAAAGAAAGAAAGAAAGGAAACAGGCAATATTTCTATTGAAAATGTAAAATAAAAAAATATAATACAGAGTGCAGCCTATAAACAAATTAAAGGACTTATCTGAATAAAAGTTTGAAAGGAAAACATCAGTCAGATCTAAATGAAGCCAGAGATTCCACTGAAGAAGGAAGAATGCCTTCTTTTTCTCTCAGGGACATTTCTTCCGCAGTAGGATCAGGACTAGGAAATTCTCATCCACAATCGATTGACCTGTCTGCTAAGGCAGTATAACAATTTTGTTGGTTAGTAGAGCTATTTGTAATCATATTATTAGACTGCAGAGATGAAAGGTCAAAAGAGACTTTAAGTGACTTACCAGCATCTTTATGTAATTTTTTTACTATGCAATGATTAAATGGGAGATTTGACTGGCGTTCTATCCCTATTTTATTCTCTAACATCACTACATCTCTATAAGATGGTTTAGGATGTGTAGACATTTCAATTCTCATGCCTTGGTCCAGCATTAAATTGTCCAAACCATTTCAACTTCTATTAGTAATAAAAGGGTATGAGACTATCCATTATCTTGGATACACAACTGTATAGGGAAATGCAGCTGAAATTGGATTCCTTTCTCTTAACACTTCCTCAAATAGGGACAAATGCCTTCCATTTATAGTATAGAGTTGTTGAATAATCTGGAGTAAATTTGATATTTTTTGCCTTTAATAAACATTAGACCACAAACCTCTCCACACTTACTTAGAAGCAGTTCCTTGGCATTACAATCAAGACATAATAAGATAAACTGCTTAAGGCATTAGGAATCTGAACTTGTGGTTTTATTGGTCAAACTTTCTTTATAAGCATTTGATGAATAGCACTGGATTTTCACCTTTCATCTTTTCAAACAGACAAATAAAACATACATTATTTTTCCTAGCTCTATTCTTGGTATTGTCTACCTTATTTTCAAGTTAATAATATTCACACTGTAGACCCTTTAAATCAAACGAGTGTACTGCCAGAATATCTGTTAAAACATTTACTTGTTTTTGCTGGACTAACACTATTTCCTTGATTTTCCCACAGTACTGTTCATGGTTATCTGTAACAGATTTTATATGCTGGGCATCCTGTAAAAAAGTTTCTTCAAGCTCAACAACAATGCCTTTACATCATCAGCTGCAGGATCCATGCAATTCACAATGTTTGAGATGCAGCACCATATTGCACACAGCACAAACAGAAATAAACCACAAATAAGCATAAAAGTGTGCCTGAAGAGAATACTTGAGTGAAAGAAATTTTCCATTTGACAAATGAAAACAGTTACAATGAAGAAGTGAATGACTTTAAAATTATTTTAGTCTGAAAGGTAGGGACAGCCACAAAGCATTTAGCTGCAAATCTTTGCATGTCCATGAGTCTGCTCACCTCAGATCACAGAATGTACAAAGCAAATTAGTCTTGAACACCATCTGTCCTTTGCCAATTCCCCCATCGTGTTGTATTCCCATCTCTAGAAGTCTGTGTTTGTGCACCAGGAGTGATTCACTTAGTTTGGGGTTTTTATTTTCTTTTTTTTTTTACTCAGTTTTCATTTTCAAATAATATTATAAGAACATTCATAGTATATTATGTATAACTGTTTTTAAACAACTATATATGATATTTACAGTCAGCTTGACATTAGTAATTATAGGCAGTGTTTCCAATTATTAAACAGATAAAACAGTATATGGTTATCAGAGTATATCTGGAATTTGATGCAAAGTGTCAGTCAATAGTAAGACTATTTCCATGGGTTGTTTACTAATGGCCTGGGACAAATCCTCAGTTCTTTAATTTTTATTTCCATCAAGATTGAAGTCTTCAGTAAAGCAAAAAAGTATTCTACAGTCGGTGCTGTACTTGAATTCCATCTTTTAGTTATGCATATCCTGGAGATTGTAAGTATTGTCCATAGTAGGTGCAGATTTGATCTATTCAGATGAGGACCTTCATTTACATTCAATAAAAATCAAAGCTTTGGATAAAACAAAAGTTTCATTGAATAATGCCTGCAAGAAATTTTTGATTCCATTCCAGAATGGTTTGATGCTAATACAATCATAAAAGATATGATTCCAGTCTAGTCGGCTTTAGTTATCTGATTTCATCTCCAACATTTCCCATTTCTGAAAGGGCCAATTTTAGTAATTTTATCAGGGGTTAAAAATGTTCTATGCATATATTTCTAATTAAAGATTTTCCAATACTGTGTACTAGATTTATGTTTTACTGATAGCAAAATGTTTGATTTGACTTCTTCGGTTAGATGTAATGAATGACCTATAGTGATATGTTGCCAATATGTTTCTTTAGGTATCATTTTGTACTTTATTAATACTTTGTATAAATCTGAAATTCTATTCTTCATGTTATGATCATTATATATCATTTCGTATAAGTACTTTATAAAATTTGGCATATCTTTAAAGGAGGAGTTATTAATTACTCTACATGAATCCTGTGAATACATTAAAATTCTTTGCAGGGATAACCAGTCTTGAGATGGAATTTCATAAGTTTCTATTATTGTTTGAATATCTAGGACCTTAAGTTCTTCAATGCATTGTTGTCAACAGATAAAGATTTTTTTCCCCCAGGAGATAGATATTTCTCTATATAGTTTATGTGGAAAAAATTTTGTTAAGGTAAATGGGATTAAAATGTCAAACCAAACTTTTAAATTTAGATTTGCATTAATACATTTCCTAAATGAGTTGAAGCAATAATTGATCCAATATGATTTGTTGGGTCTTGTTATATTATATTAGATACTAATGCTTATTAAATAACAGGGTTTATTGATTTTATCTGATAGTGACATTTTTAATGGGGTAGATTCATTTGTTAATATGACACTCTGTAATACATTCCAGTTTGCAGAATAATTAGGATTTATCCATTCAATAACAGTTTTAAATGTGGATGTTTTTATATATGATTCAATATCTGAAAAATTTAGTCTTCCTTTTTCCCAGGGTTTAATGTGATGAATTAAAGCTACTCTATTCCTTTTTGGAAAGCGTAGGAATTTTAATAAAGTTGTGTTTATCACTTTAAGGAACTTTCTTTCAGGCAGTAGCTGAATTGCTAACATTACATACAAGATCTTGGGGAGTAGAACCATTTTTAATACCTGCAGTTTAGCTTCAAAAGTCAATAGGATTTTGTTCCACTTTTCTAAATAAATTTTTATTATGTTAATGTTACTATAATTTGGTGATATTAACTCTTTCACATCTTTGCATAAGACAATTCCTAGATAATTTAGGGTAGCAACTTGTTCTCCTATGATATGATTCTCCTTAAGTTGTATTCCTTTCTTTTTATTTAAAAATAAAAAATTTAGATTTTGATCTATTGAAGTGAAGACCTGAAATCATATAGTATTTTTCAATTGGTATATCTAATTCTTCTAGAGTTTATTTTGAATTAGACAATGTTAGCAATATATCATCTGCAAAAAGCATTATTTTTGAGATATATTGATCTTAATCATCCACACCTCTTATTTTTGTATTGTTTCTTATTAACACTGCAAGAATTTCAATAGCTAATGCAAATAAGATAGGCGACAAGGGAGAACCTTATTTGTTAGAGAAATAGATTCCTAGGTAAAAAGGCCTAATTTGACAAAAGTTAAATTATTTTATATACATATATTATTTATTAGCTGAATAAAGGAAGGGGGGAATTCAAATAAACATAGAACTTTAAATAGGTATTCCCATCTTAAAGAATCAAAGACTTTCTCTATGTCTAGTCCAATTATCAGTGTTTCTTGATTTTCTCTATTTAAGTAATCAATAAGAGTAATTATCCTCTTAATATTGTTGTGTATGTGTCTATTTTGTATAAACCCAGTTTGATCAACATTTATTATATTAGATAATGGAGTTTTCATTGTATTTGCAAAGAATGACATGAATATTTTATAATCATTATTTAATAATGATATAGGTAGGGGCAGCTTGTGCTATAGGACTACAGCCCTCCCACCTAAAAAAACAAATAAAAATAAAACCAAGAAACACAAAAACAAACACTGTCTTTCTCAGCAGTCTAGATAGGGGGAAAGGCATCTTGGCCCCAAGATGCCCACCAGTCTGTGCGGCGGTGATGTCAGGACTATTCGGGATGGACCGATCATGAGGAATACGGTTGCTCATCGGCGGCAAAGGGAGCAGTTAAGGCGGTGTGTGTGTGTGTGTGTGTGTGTGTGTGTGTGTGTGTGTGTGTGTGTGTGTGTGCAATGCCCCAGTTGCTATATACTGGTGGCTAGAGCAAACTCATGGTAGTGTGGTAGGGAATACCTCAGGCTTGAACCCTGTACTTTGTATGCAGGTGTTAAGGGCCTGAATTCCCTACCCACCACCATTTGTAAAAAAATTGCAGATTTTTGCCTCATATTTGATCTGTTCTGTTCCTCATAATATCTGTGGTTTCTAAATATTTAAATGCTTAGATATTTGATGGTGCATTGGTAGCACTGTTGCCTCACAGCTTCAGGTTTAATTCTTGGGTGGGGTGCCTTCTGTGTGGGGTCTGCATCTTCTCCCTGTGTTTGTGTGGGTTTGCTTTTGTGTCCTCCCATGTTACAAAGACATGTCTGCATTATTTCTTCCTGGGCATCTGCTGAAAATTGTTTTTTTGTTCCAGGTCAGACTGTCCTGGTTAACAAATGTTAAATAAAATTGACAGGCATTTGAATTTCAGACATCAAGATTCTGAATGTTTAATTCCTTAAATATTTCATGGTGCAGTGGTAGCATTGTTGCCTCACAACTATAGGTTTTCTGGTTTGATTCTTGGTTGGGGTGCCTTCTGCATGGAGTCTGCATCTCCTCCCTGTGTTTGTGTGGATTTGCTCTGGTGTCCTGCCATTTTACAAAGAGATGTGTCTGCAGTATTTCGCCTGGGCTTCTGATGAAAATTACTTTTGTTCCGTCAGAAGTAAAATTGACAGGCATTTGAATTTCAGACTTCATATTCTTCAGAAAATACATAGCAACACAACCTTTTATTCTAGCAATTTTCTAAGTTTATAAGATGAATATTTGAAATGTGTCCCTATTTTTGGGACTGTATTCCCCCATTATTGGCTTTGTCCAGGTTTTTTGTGCTAAGGTTGACAGCTGTGGCAAGAACTGAATTCACTGAATATGTTTGAGGGCTGTATTCCCTCATTACTGGGTTTGTCCAGGTGTTTTGTGCTAAGAGGTTGACAGCTATGGTGAGAACTGAATTCACTAAATGATAGCCATTTGCATTTCAGTCTTCCTCTCTTTCACAAAGCAGCTGATTTGGCATAGTGGTATATTGCTCTGACTGTTTTGCACAGGGACCTTGGCAGTAAAATGTATGGTGGTAACACAGCATTTTATTCTAGCAACTTTCCAAGATTCTATAAGCAATGTTTTATGTGTCCCTGATTTTTGGGCTTTTTCCAGATTTCTTGTGCTACGAAGTTGAGATGCAGCTGAGTATTGAGTAGATTTTACAAGGATCTGAGAGCTGCATGGGAAGAGAAGTTTAGTGCTGCTTATGCTGAGTCTGCTTGCATTGTTAATAGCACAACAGGTTGTGTACTTGCTTTTTGATGCATAAGGCTGTGGGTTCTACTCCCACAAGAGGTGGATGCTGCCGTACTGAGAATGTCCTCTTTGGAGAAGATACTAACTGTGAGCCTGTCAGTTTGCCATCCATTTCCTATTGCAATATTACTAGCTTATAATTTTTTAATGTAATATAGGCAATTTATTCCTCAGGGGCAACAGACACTATTTTTCGATGAAACCATGAAATATAAAGGTGTTTGCTAGCAGCAACCTCTTCATTAGTTATAGATTTCTTTAATGAGGAATTATTTAGATGACTTTTACTTCTTCAGAGATTGTGCATATTTACTGATAATAGTGGACTGTAGAATTGTGCATATTTGCTGATAATGGTGGACTGTAGAAGTTTGAGTAGACTTTTATGATGGAAATGTTCTGAACTGGGCAGTTTTGTCATTATGGGTGCATGCATTTTGTTTCATTGTTTACTGGAAAAATGTTCTGAATTGGGCAGGTTTGTCATTATTGGTGCATGCGTTTTGTTTCATTGTTTACTGGAAAAATGTTCAAAACAATAAATTTAAAACGCCCTCTAGCGACTGTAATGTATTGTACAAGGAACATAATTTAGTACAATCAGGAAGGTGTATCAAACAGCACATGTATGTTTCATGTGCAAGGGGCCTATGATTTGAAAACAGCCCACAATTAATCTTTATCTGCCACTGACAAAATGTATTTTCTTTGAATGTGGGTTTCAATGCTGTTTCAATGAATATGAGGTTCAAGGGCAGAGAGGTTTTAATGCTAAGTCTGTTTTCATTGTGAGACTGCATTTCTTTGTTTAGCAGATGGGTTAGTGTTTGTGCTGTAAAATGCAAAATAAAACATTCAAATGAAGTCCAAATCATCATAGACGTAAAGCAGTATGCACATTAGTGTTTATGGTAAATGGAGTGAAATAGCCAAGTAATGGATCATTAGAATGGCTGCGGGGGGAGGCTCCATTCAACCATGATTTTATGAGGAGGAAGGGCGGAAAACTCAAAGACAACCCCAGCTGAACTATACCTCCCAACTGTCCAGAGTTTTACAGAATGAATAGATTCTTGCTTCTTATTTTTGGTTTGTCCTCATAAAATGTGTGGTTTTCTGGAAAATCATTTAGGAATTAAGTCACTAAACAATGACCCACTGAGTTTCAGACTTCATAACCTTCAGAAAAATGCATGCTAAAGTAAGCTCTGTTATTCTATCAACTGTCTCAGTTTATACAAGAGCAATTTTTAGTACTGTTTATATGTCCCCCCAATATAGTTGGCCTTGTCCAGATTTACTGCATTAACAGGTTGAGAGGTTCATGCAAATAAATTGCTTTATAGAATTAGGCATAGCCAAACCTCTCAACTGTCCCCGATTTTGGCTCAAATGTTGCTCTTCCCCCTAATAATCCCTCCGCAAAATAGCAATTTTGGAAGAAAACATGGAGGGTTTACAATTAAGAAATAACTGTAATAATCAGAGTTATAGATTACTTTTATTTCAGAAATGCATGCAGATTTTTTTATTTTGTCAGCTGCTCAAGTTAGCAGTACTAATATTAAAGTGTCCCTTCTTTGACAGGCTCCCAGCTGTATTGTGTGGCTATTTTATATTTTCTGCATCACATTTCTGGTCAATTTTTTGTAAAAGTCTGTATTTTTTGGCAAATTAGTGACAAATCATTAAAGACTGAAGTTAGAAAATAATGACAGACATTTGAGTTTCAGATTTCATACCCTTCAGAAAATTCATACTAATGCAATACCTATTCTATTATCTTTCTAAGTTTATAGGAGCGATATTTAAAAATTGTCATTATTTTTGGGCCTTTGTACCACTTCTGTGTATGGCTTTGTCCAGATTTATTGCTCTGAGGTTGAGAGGTATGACAAATCTGTCAGGGTCATCACAGTCAGCCAGAGACATTTTAAATTGTGACATACTTGTTGCACCCCACTCCCCCATGTAGTGACTGGATGTGTCCAAGCAAGGCAATGAGTAGTTATGCAGTGTAAATGTGCAGAGTATCCCCCCATCCAAGGTAGACAAAAGTACTACAGTGGCTTTTCATCTGTCCTTGATTTTCCAGAATGGTCTGGTTTGTGTCATATTTTTGCACTGTTGATTTATGCTTATTACTCAGAAAGTGCATGTTGCTCTGTGTTTAAGTAGCAATGCTTTAATGACCATCAGGTAAGCTTGCCTGAGATTGTAAGATGCAAGTAAGCTTTAATAAGCATACTGTTAAAGAATTGCCAACATTGAAAGCCTTTCTGTTGTTGCCATGCAGAGAATACTTAACTAGATAATGTATAAGCCTTGGGTATTGAAAGGTATATGACAGTACTTGTAATAAAGGACAGGATTACATTATTTTAAGAAGCTCATTACACTTGGAAACTTCCAGTCATCTCTGCAGGCTTTACCCATAAACTAAACAGAATGCCAATTGTGTGTGGTCCATACCCTATACATTAATCCTTTAAGCAATGTATCTTGAGCTTGTTTCTTGTTTGCTTTACATTTTTTACTTTGATCATGTTTTCCCCATGAAACAAGTAGATAATTGTCAGGCAGCAGGTCTTTTTTGGATAAGAAACATTTTTATAAGTGGGGGCATCACAGAGATTTCTACTTTCAGCATGTTACTTGGTACTTTAATAAAGCTGAATATAAATTATAATTAGAACTGTAGTGCAAGGAGAAGTGGTTTGAGTTGAGTGCTGCTTGTTTTTCTTATACTTGATTTTGACTGGTATTCCAGTAATGTATTTAAAAAGTAATTTATTTTTCATGTCTCACAACCTTTTTTTTCCATCTAGATATTAAGTAAGCTGTCATGCAGCCAATGCATTGAAATATTTTTATTCTTCTACATTTCATTTTGTCTTTATTGGACTCTCATAATGACAGTTTGGCACCCAGGGCAGATTATTAAATAAAAGTTAGTTTTTTTGGTTTTGAGCATATCTCCTCCTCTTTCTAGTTGGCCGCACCCCTTCCCATTGACCCCATCCCATTCAGTTGTCTCCTGCAGCCCCTCTTTGATTTGAAGTCACCAGCCACCACTGGATATAGGTCTACATGAGTTAAAAAAATCTGGGTCTTTGTTTTCTTTTAAGATTGAAGTTATTAAGGAATATTTCCAAGAAGAGGGTATTATTGCTTATGACTGGATTTCTAATAATGTTTTATGAAAAAAGAGATTACAGATGTGGGAAAAAGTGTATATATCTCCAAGATTATGCCATCTATTCCTGGAGAATTATGAGTTTTACCTTCTTTTATTCTTTCAGTTATTTTTTTATATGAACTGGGTCTTTGCAAATCTAACTTTAGTTCATTAGGAGCTTTTTTTATGTTGGTATAAATTGTTTCCAAGTTTATTTGATCTATATATAATTTCTCATTTTCAAAATGTTTCATCTAATGATGTTGGAATGTTTCAAAAATATCTCTGCTATATCTGACACTTTCTTACTCATCTTTTCATGATATATATTGTTAATATTATTAGCTTTGGAATGTATTTTAACTCTTGTAGATAAATTTTGCAGATATCTAGCCAAATACTTCATTTTTAGTTTTTCTAGTGCTAAATTGGTTTTGTGTGTTAAAATTTCATTATATTTCTTATTTATTTCTTCTATTTTCTTTTTAAATTCTCTAGAGTTTTGGGTTTTTTCAGATTTCACTAACAGAAGTCGAGATTGTAAGTCATGTAATTCAGAATCCTATTCTTTAATTTTGCTCATATACCGATATACTAATGGTTTTACTGAATATAAAGGCTTTTAATGAATCCCATATCATTAATATGTTAATTTCTATTGAGTAATTGATATCCAAAAAAATTTTCTAACAACAACCAAGTTTTAAACTCCTTAATTTTTGTGATATATGATGGAATTCTAGAAGAAAAAGTTAGTGGTTTAAATTCACTGTGGAATTACAATACTAGAGAATTATGATATGAAAAAAAGACATGGAATTATTGAGAAGTTAGTATTTTTTTATTGTAAATCCCAGGCAACAAATATTTTATCTATTCTAGTTTTTGTGCTGAATCTATAATCCTGATGAGAAAACAATAATGATTTTTCTTCCCTCAATTTAAATGTGTCTATTAAATGAAATTATTCAGTCCATTTTTTAAAGATTTTGCCATAGAGGATATATGGATAGGTTTGTTCTTAGTAGTTTTAGATGTATCTAGGATACAGTTAAAATCTTGTCCTATTATTAAATTACCTTTGCAATTGTTAATAATAAAATCTAAATGTTTTTTGACAGTTCCTAGTCCAATACCAGGGAACCAATAATGATTAACTAGTGTCCATATTCTGTTATTAAATTTGACTATAACAAAAGCTATTAGATCATCTTTATCTATATATTTATAAACAACTTCAGGGGTAATAATATTCTTTTTCCATAAAATTGTTATTCCTCTTGTCTTTGATTTATAGATAGATTGAACTAGTATCATATATTTATTAGGGGTCCATATATATCTAGCATTTGTTTTAAAATGTGTTTCTTGAGAGAGGACCACTTGTGCTTTGTTTAATCTTAGATATTTCAGTAAGTTCGATCTTTTGCTTGGATTATTTAAGCCATTAGTATTTAATGATAACATTGTTATATCCATATCAACTTATTGTTAAAATATTGTTTTCTTTTGTGTTTATTGCTATTAAACAGATTCCTCTGATACTAGTAAAAACATGTTAAGATATAGTTCCTTAAATAGTGAAGTCAGACTTATTTCCTTTGTGTATAAAGATAAGATGAAAATTGAGCCAGGCTTAGAAGAAAAAAATTTAAATGCAAATATAAATAAAAAAAATGCTATAAGTTGAACAATGTGCCATTCTAAACATGGAATGCAGATCATTCCTAATCTACCAGATAAACATACGTCTGTTAGATTAAACATCATACCTTGAGCAATCAGGAACAACTGAGCTCCATAAATGAATTGTTATATGGAGAATACTATATAAAGAAAGATGTATAACATTTTAAGTGCATATACCAGGAAATATTCTTTTTACAAATATAAATCAACAATCTTATTAAGCTAGTACATTTCTAATATGTAAATAATTATATGGAATTCTCAATTTATAAAAAGTATTCTTTCATAAAGTTAATGCCTTAAATCTGAAACAGAATAAATCACAATTATATTTAATTTAAAATTAACAGTGAATACGTTTGCTGTAAAGAATGTATCTATCTATCTAGCCTATTTTAAAACATTTTCATTGTAGCATGATGTCTAATTTTTTATTATGACTTGATAGACTTTTATATGTAATCACAACTGATTAACAATTAGTACTCAAATATTGTAGATAAATGAGACATTACAGACTTATTAGTATTCAAAGATTGAGATAATAAATAAATCAAGACAACATATTAAGTTTTATAACCATACACTGAAATCTTTCTTTCCTTGAAATCAAAATTAAATTGACATTGGGTAGAAATGTTTATAATTAAAGGTATTATAAGCATCAGAATTATATGTCACCAAACTTAATTCATATGCAGATTACCATGTTTTTATGCAGAATGAAATCTTAGTTAATTTAAATGTATGTAAATATTTCTACCCAGTTTGTAGTATTCCAGAACTAGACACATTACTAGGTAGTTTACATTTCATTCCATACATCAAGGACTTTCTATATTTATATATGTCAACAGACTTAGTAAATGACTAGAGTACATCAACACAAATCACTAATGTTTGTCACTGAGTTGGTTGATAACTATTGGGAACTATCAAAATGTCCATTGTAAGATATCATGAGGATTGACTTTGTGCAGGATATGTAAGTTTCAGGGTTATGCTTGAATGAAACAGTTATGATTAAGAATGCATTATATGTTATACATATTAGTAATTGGACAATAACATGCAGTGATGAAGTTCATAGAAAGCAACACAAATATGCAAATACTGATTTAGAGATGAATAAATGTTTATATTGCACCTGTATCCAATTATTTTAGACATCCTGATTTACAGTATACATATCAGGAGTTATGATATACATAGCAACAGCTGCATTAGTTCAGCAGCATGTATAAATTACTGTTACTGGAATCGGTGATTGCCATGGGTTTGCCTTAGGAAATACTAGAAGATGATGCAAGTGGTAAACATTACAAAATAAACTGTAAACATGATACTTGGTAAAATACAGCCTCAACATAACACTGTTACTGCAGACTACCAAAGCAAAACACATAAGCTGCAAGTGAGAAGATAATATCCTTTTGACAAGAAGAACCCCCTCTCCAAATAAGTAAATGAGTAAGACTAATAGAGCAACATAAACTTGTAGGAATATCCTTAAATTATTTTATGCTCATGAAAATAAGTTTGTAAGAATTTTTAAATGGGGACATTCCTTTGTTGATAGAGCAAGTAACCAGCATCCATACCCTACCCACTCATACTGGGGGCAAACCTCAGAAGACATATAACAGCACATAGTTTAGGAGCACCTGAACACATGTACATACAGAAACTACAATGGAAACTGTGCGGACCTCTAACCTAATCAAAAAATTTAGTATATACAATGCCGCCTTAGCCCTACACACCACCACAGTTCCTACAATAATAATAGAAAGAAAACACCATAGGCAGATTTTCTGCTTCCATACCTAGATAAGTGCACAGCTCTTTTTAGATACACAGCATCTACTAATAATATATGTATATATATATATATATATATATATATATATATATATATATATATATATATATATATATATACATACACACACACAAATATATATATATATATATATATATATATATATATATATATATATATATATATATATATATATATATATATATATATATATATATATATATATATATATGGGTTTACTTACCTTTGACGAACACCCCTAATACCAATGTGCACAATGGTGACACCAGATGGTTGACATGTTACTAAGCATGCACCAATCATCAATCCAGGTACATGCAAGAACGTTTCAACAATATGCAAAAGAACACATTGTTTTTTGCAGGGAAGCAAACCCCGCAGCACCCCCCCACACCTACTTTTAATTACATATTCTAATTCTGAGATCACACAGTTCTCACAGAAAGGGCATATTCCCCAACCCGGAGAATAGACTGATCTCCTGGTTTTGTTATCAGGTATCAACGATCTGTTTAGTCAACCAAATAGTCTACCAACAGATGCCTGCTTATGTGATCTGAGATTTCTCAGGGCATTCTATGCCAATGGAATGCTGTGGGCACAGACATGGGTGTTCTGTTTTGATGCCAGATGCTACTCTAGTCTGCATTTGATAAAAAAAGCAGAAAAGAAAAATATGTATATGTATATATATATATATATATATATATATATATATATATATATATATATATATATATATATATATATATATATATATATATATATATATATATATATATATATATATATATATATGGGTCCCCTTCACATGGTCAACCCCATAGGGGTGCAGGGGGGCATAGTCCCCTTCTAGCATCTTTAAAGTTAGTTTCTTTTTTTTTTTTTGTCTGCTTGCATGTTCAACATTTCAAATGTCAATCACATGGTGTCGGCTATATGGGTTTCGACATTGTGAAATGTTGATTATATCAAGTAGACCCATATATATATATATATATATATATATGTAAATATATATATATATATATATATATATATATATATATATATATATATCCGTACATATGAGTGCATGAGAAAATCATGAAACCACTCATAGTCTACTGCAACATCGACCACATATTGTCAAAAACACAGAAGTCAACACTGCATTATGCATATACCAAGAAAAAGCCTTGGTGCATGCAATTTTATCCTTTAAAAAACAAAGTAAAACATTGTTTTTTGTAGGGGCAAACCCTCAGCAACCCAGTACTCCCTGGTAGTTATATATACTAACTCTGAGATTACACAATCCCTGTGGAAATGGCATATTTTCCTACCCCAGTATTGTTAATCTCACACACTTATAGATCAATTACCCAGATGACCTTCTGCAGTTGACTGGACAGCTGTTGACCTTACCCACACTCCATATTTTCTGTTTGTCCCATAGATAGATAGACAGATTATATGATAATAGTTCATTTCACTGAATTATTTTCCAGCGAATCACAAACCACTAAACACATTAACTGAAAATACTTCCTTAATTTTAAAGAGTCAATAGCCCTATGAATTTCTGCCAAAGAAATTGGTTGGTCTAATATTACTCTACCCCACTTGAAAGACAACACTGATACAAAAAGGACAGCACTAGTTTTTCATTGCATGACGCTTGTGATTGATATGTTAAACATAAACAATCAGCTTATATTTGATTTATTTCATCTAATTTATGGATGTTTGTGTCCTTAGTGGTTCTTAGTCCAACTACAGATATTTCTCTCCTTCTCCTCTTAATTAATTTTCAGCCAAAAGTTCAAAATGGGTAATATCTTTGCTAAAGATAAAGCTTTAATTCTTTTATATTTCTCATGAATCCAAAGGAATTGTAGGGGTTGACAATTGTATCTCAAATTGTTTTACATTCTTGTTTAGCACAGAGTCACTTTACCCTTCCTGCTTATATAAGGATTCATCTCTTTTAAGTTGTCTCTCCAACAAAATCAACATAAAGTGCTCCTTCCTTTGCTTACTTGACTTATGTGTGATTAAGTAATGCTTTAAATTATTTTTAAACCTTTCCCATGGCAAAAAAATCCCTTTCTTTTGACCATCTTCATCCCAATATCTTGAAATCCATGTACCCAAGTTTGCAGAGTGCTTCCCATCTCTAATAAACCATCAGGACAAAATACCAGGGAGTATCTCTCCTACAACCCTGTAGTCTATAGACTTCTAACAAAACATACTATGGTCTGAAAGACACCCTGGATAATAGCTAACTTGTACAACACTGCCAACTGTTAAACCTATCAAGAAGCCAGAAATCAATACTACTTGCTATACTGCCCTGTAGACCTAAATAAGAATAATCACCACTTTATGCAGACATAAAACTTTATAAAACAAGTTTTGTCCATCAACCCCCTCTTATCTGAGAAAGAGAAAGAAAGAAAGAAAGAAAGAAAGGCAGAAAAAAAGAAAGAAAGAAAGGAAACAGGCAATATTTCTATTGAAAATGTAAAATAAAAAACTTTAATACAGAGTGCAGCCTATAAACAAATTAAAGGACTTATCTGAATAAAAGTCTGAAAGGAAA
This sequence comes from Protopterus annectens, assembly GCF_019279795.1. Taxonomy (NCBI): domain Eukaryota; kingdom Metazoa; phylum Chordata; order Ceratodontiformes; family Protopteridae; genus Protopterus; species Protopterus annectens. The sequence continues at coordinate 497,087,766 of NC_056741.1, forward strand.
ACATCAGTCAGATCTAAATGAAGCCAGAGATTCCACTGAAGAAGGAAGAATGCCTTCTTTTTCTCTCAGGGACATTTCTTCCACAGTAGGATCAGGACTAGTAAATTCTCATCCACAATCGATTGACCTGTCTGCTAAGGCAGTATAACAATTTTGTTGGTTAGTAGAGCTATTTGTAACCATATTATTAGACTGCAGAGATGAAAGGTCAAAAGAGACTTTAAGTGACTTACCAGCATCTTTATGTAATTTTTTTACTATGCAATGATTAAATGGGAGATTTGACTGGCGTTCTATCCCTATTTTATTCTCTAACATCACTACATCTCTATAAAATGGTTTAGGATGTGTAGACATTTCAATTCTCATGCCTTGGTCCAACATTAAATTGTCCAAACCATTTCAACTTCTATTAGTAATAAAAGGGTATGAGACTATCCATTATCTTGGATACACAACTGTATAGGGAAATGCAGCTGAAATTGGATTCCTTTCTCTTAACACTTCCTCAAATAGGGACAAATGCCTTCCATTTATAGTATAGAGTTTTTTTACCTTTAATATACATTAGACCACAAACCTCTCCACACTTACTTAGAAGCAATTCCTTGGCATTACAATCAAGACATAATAAGATAAACTGCTTAGGGCATTAGGAATCTGAACTTGTGGTTTTATTGGTCAAACTTTCTTTATAAACATTTGATGAATAACACTGGATTTTCACCTTTCATCTTTTCAAACAGACAAATAAAACATAGGTTATTTTTCCTAGCTCTATTCTTGGTACTGTCTACCTTATTTTCAAGTTAATAATATTCAGGCTGTCGCCCCTTTAAATCAAACGAGTGTACTGTCAGAATATCTGTTAAAACGTTTACTTGTTTTTGCTGGACTAACACTATTTCCTTGATTTTCCCACAGTACTGTTCATGGTTATCTGTAACAGATTTTATATGCTGGGCATCCTGTAATAAAGTTTCTTCAAGCTCAACAACAATGCCTTTACATCATCAGCTGCAGGATCCATGCAATTCACAATGTTTGAGATGCAGCACCAAATTGCACACAGCACAAACAGAAATAAACCACAAATAAGCATAAAAGTGTGCCTGAAGAGAATACTTGAGTGAAAGAAATTTTCCATTTGACAAATGAAAACAGTTACAATGAAGAAGTGAATGACTTTAAAATTATTTTAGTCTGAAAGGTAGGGACAGCCACAAAGCATTTAGCTGCAAATCTTTGCATGTCCCTGAGTCTGCTCACCTCAGATCACAGAATGTACAAAGCAAATTAGTCTTGAACACCATCTGTCCTTTGCCAATTCCCCCATCGTGTTGTATTCCCATCTCTAGAAGTCTGTGTTTGTGCACCAGGAGTGATTCAGTTAGTTTGGGTGGGGTTTTTATTTCCTTTTTTTTTTACTCAAATAGTTTTCATTTTCAAATAATATTATAAGAACATTCATAGTATATTATGTATAACTGTTTTTAAACAACTATATATGATATTTACAGTCAGCTTGACATTAGTAATAATAGGCAGTGTTTCCAATTATTAAACAGATAAAACAGTATATGGTTATCAGAGTATATATGGAATTTGATGCAAAGTGTCAATCAATAGTAAGACTATTTCCATGGGTTGTTTACTAATGGCCTGGGACAAATCCTCAGTTCTTTAATTTTTATTTCCATCAAGACTGAAGTCTTCAGTAAAGCAAAAAAGTATTCTACAGTCGGTGCTGTACTTGAATTCCATCTTTTAGTTATGCATATCCTGGAGATTGTAAGTATTGTCCATAGTAGATGCAGATTTGATCTATTCAAATGAGGACCTTCATTTACATTCAATAAAAATCAAAGCTTTGGATAAAACAAAAGTGTCATTGAATAATGCCTGCAAGAAATTTTTGATTCCATTCCAGAATGGTTTGATGCTAATACAATCATAAAAGATATGATTCCAGTCTAGTCGGCTTTAGTTATCTGATTTCATCTCCAACATTTCCCATTTCTGGAAGGGATAATTTTAGTAATTTTATCAGGGGTTAAAAATGTTCTATGTATATATTTCTAATTAAAGATTTTCCAATACTGTGTACTAGATTTATGTTTTACTGATAGCAAAATGTTTGATTTGACTTCTTCGGTTAGATGTAATGAATGACCTATAGTGATATGTTGCCAATATGTTTCTTTAGGTATCATTTTGTACTTTATTAATACTTTGTATAAATCTGAAATTCTATTCTTCATGTTATGATCATTATATATAATTTTGTATAAGTACTTTATAAAATTTGGCATATCTTTAAATGAGGAGTTATTAATTACTCTATATGAATCCTGTGAATACATTACAATTCTTTGCAGGGATAACCAATCTTGAGATGGAATTTCATAAGTTTCTATTATTGTTTGAATATCTAGGACCTTAAGTTCTTTAATGCATTGTTGCCAACAGATAAAGTTTTTATCCCCCCCCAGGAGATAGATATTTCTCTATATAGTTTATGTGGATAAATTTTTGTTAAGGTAAATGGGATTTAGATTTGCATTAATACATTTCCTAAACGAGTCGAAGCAATAATTGATCCAATATGATTTGTTGGGTCTTGTTATATTATATTAGATACTAATGCTTATTAAATAACAGGGTTTATTGATTTTATCTGATAGTGACATTTTTAATGGGGTAGATTCATTTGTTAATATGACACTATGTAATACATTACAGTTTGCAGAATAATTAGGATTTATCCATTCAATAACAGTTTTAAATGTGGATGCTTTTATATATGATTCAATATCTGAAAAATTTAGTCTTCCTTTTTCCCAGGGTTTAATGTGATGAATTAAAGCTACTCTATTCCTTTTTGGAAACCGTAGGAATTTTAATAAAGTTGTGTTTATCACTTTAAGGGACTTTCTTTCAGGCAGTAGCTGAATTGCTAACATTACATACAAGATCTTGGGGAGTAGAACCATTTTTAATACCTGCAGTTTAGCTTCAAAAGTCAATAGGATTTTGTTCCACTTTTCTAAATAAATTTTAATTATGTTAATGTTACTATAATTTGTTGATATTAACTCTTTCAAATCTTTGCATAAGACAATTCCTAGATAATTTAGGGTAGCAACTTGTTCTCCTGTGATATGATTCTCCTTAACTTGTATTTCTTTCTTTTTATTTAGAAATAAAAAAATTAGATTTTGATCTATTGAAGTGAAGACCTGAAATCATATAGTATTTCTCAATTGGTATATCTAATTCTTCTAGAGTTTATTTTGAATTAGACAATGTTAGCAATATATCATCTGCAAAAAGCATTATTTTTGAAATATATTGATCTTAAACATCCACACCTCTTATTTTTGTATTGTTTCTTATTAACACTGCAAGAATTTCAATAGCTAATGCAAATAAGATAGGCGACAAGGGACAACCTTATTTGTTAGAGAAATAGATTCCTAGGTAAAAAGGCCTAATTTGACAAAAGTTAAATTATTTTATATACATATATTATTTATTAGCTGAATAAAGGAAGGGGGAATTCAAATAAACATAGAACTTTAAATAGGTATTCCCATCTTAAAGAATCAAAGACTTTCTCTATGTCTAGTCCAATTATCAGTGTTTCTTGATTTTCTCTATTTAAGTAATCAATAAGAGTAATTATCCTCTTAATATTGTTGTGTATGTGTCTATTTTGTATAAACCCAGTTTGATCAACATTTATTATATTAGATAATGGAGTTTTCATTGTATTTGCAAAGAATGACATGAATATTTTATAATCATTATTTAATAATGATATAGGCAGGGGCAGCTTGTGCTATAGGACTGCAGCCCTCCCACCTAAAAAAACAAATAAAAATAAAACCAAGAAACACAAAAACAAACACCGTCTTTCTCAGCAGTCTAGATAGGGGGAAAGGCATCTTGGCCCCAAGATGCCCAGCAGTCTGTGCGGCGGTGACGTCAGGACTATTCGGGATGGACCGATCGTGAGGAATATGGTTGCTCGTCGGCGGCAAAGGGAGCAGTTAAGGTAGGTGTGTGTGTGTGTGTGTGTGTGTGTGTGTGTGTGTGTGTGTGTGTGTGTGTGTGTGTGTGTGTGTGTGTGTGTGTGTGTGTGTGTGTGTGCAATGCCCCAGTTGCTATATACTGGTGGCTAGAGCAAACTCATGGTAGTGTGGTAGGGAATACCTCAGGCTTGAACCCTGTACTTTGTATGCAGGTGTTAAGGGCCTGAATTCCCTACCCACCACCATTTGTAAAAAATTTGCAGATTTTTGCTTCATATTTGATCTGTTCTGTTCCTCATAATATCTGTGGTTTCTAAATGTTTAAATGCTTAGATATTTGATGGTGCAGTGGTAACATTGTTGCCTCACAGCTTCAGGTTTGATTCTTGGGTGGGGTGCCTTCTGTGTGGGGTCTGCATCTTCTCCCTGTGTTTGTGTGGGTTTGCTTTTGTGTCCTCCCATGTTACAAAGACTTGTCTGCATTATTTCTTCCTGGGCATCCGCTGAAAATTGTTTTTTTGTTCCAGGTCAGACTGTCCTGGTTAACAAATGTTAAATAAAATTGAAAGGCATTTGAATTTCAGACATCAAGATTCTGAATGTTTAATTCCTTAAATATTTCATGGTGCAGTGGTAGCATTGTTGCCTCACAACTATAGGTTTTCTGGTTTGATTCTTGGTTGGGGTGCCTTCTGCGTGGAGTCTGCATCTCCTCCCTGTGTTTGTGTGGATTTGCTCTGGTGTCCTGCCATTTTACAAAGACATGTGTCTGCAGTATTTCGCTTGGGCCCCTGCTGAAAATTGTTTTTGTTCCGTCAGAAGTAAAATTGACAGGCATTTGAATTTCAGACTTAATATTCTTCAGAAAATACATAGCAACACAACCTTTAACTCTAGCAATTTTCTAAGTTTATAAGATGAATATTTGAAATGTGTCCCTATTTTTGGGACTGCATTCCCCCATTATTGACTTTGTCCAGGTTTTTTGTGCTAAGGTTGACAGCTGTGGCAAGAACTGAATTCACTGAATATGTTTGAGGGCTATATTCCCTCATTACTGGGTTTGTCCAGGTGTTTTGTGCTAAGAGGTTGACAGCTATGGTGAGAACTGAATTCACTAAATGATAGCCATTTACATTTCAGTCTTCCTCTCTTTCACAAAGCAGCTGATTTGGCATAGTGGTATATTGCTCTGACTGTTTTGCACAAGGACCTTGGCAGTAAAATGTATGGTGGTAACACAGCATTTTATTCTAGCAACTTTCCAAGATTATGCAAGCAATGTTTAATGTGTCCCTGATTTTTGTGCTTTTTCCAGATTTCTTGTGCTACGAAGTTGAGATGCAGCTGAGTATTGAGTAGATTTTACAAGGATCTGAGAGCTGCAGGGGAAGAGAAGTTTAGTGCTGCTTATGCTGAGTCTGCTTGCATTGTTAATAGCACAACAGGTTGTGTACTTGCTTTTTGATGCATAAGGCTGTGGGTTCTACTCCCACAAGGGGTGGATGCTGCCGTACTGAGAATGTCCTCTTTGGAGAAGATACTAACTATGAGGCTATCAGTTTGCCATCCATTTCCTATTGCAATATTACTAGCTTATCATTTTTTTAATGTAATATAGGCAATTTATTCCTCAGGGGCAACAGACACTATTTTTCGATGAAACCATGAAATATAAAGGTGTTTGCTAGCAGCAACCTCTTCATTAGTTATAGATTTCTTTAATGAGGAATTATTTAGATGACTTTTACTTCTTCAGAGATTGTGCATATTTACTGATAATAGTGGACTGTAGAATTGTGCATATTTGCTGATAATGGTGGACTGTAGAAGTTTGAGTAGACTTTTATGATGGAAATGTTCTGAACTGGGCAGTTTTGTCATTATGGGTGCATGCATTTTGTTTCATTGTTTACTGGAAAAATGTTCTGAATTGGGCAGGTTTGTCATTATTGGTGCATGTGTTTTGTTTAATTGTTTACTGGAAAAATGTTCAAAACAATAAATTTAAAATGCCCTCTAGCGACTGTAATGTATTGTACAAGGAACATAATTTAGTACAATCAGGAAGGTGTATCAAACAGCACATGTATGTTTCATGTGCAAGGGGCCTATGATTTGAAAACAGCCTACAATTAATCTTTATCTGCCACTGACAAAATGTATTTTCTTTGAATGTGGGTTTCAATGCTGTTTCAATCAATATGAGGTTCTAGGGCAGAGAGGTTTTAATGCTAAGTCTGTTTTCATTGTGAGACTGCATTTCTTTGTTTAGCAGATGGGTTAGTGTTTGTGCTGTAAAATGCAAAATAAAACTTTCAAATGAAGTCCAAATCATCATAGAAGTAAAGCAGTATGCACATTAGTGTTTATGGTAAATGGAGTGAAATAGCCAAGTAATGGATCATTGGAATGGCTGCGGGGGGAGGCTCCATTCAACCATGATTTTATGAGGGGGAAGGGCGGAAAACTCAAAGACAACCCCAGCTGAACTATACCTCCCAACTGTCCAGAGTTTTACAGAATGAATAGATTCTTGCTTCTTATTTTTGGTTTGTTCCTCTTAAAATGTGTGGTTTTCTGGAAAATCATTTAGGAATTAAGTCACTAAATAATGACCCACTGAGTTTCAGACTTCATAACCTTCAGAAAAATGCATGCTAAAGTAAGCTCTGTTATTCTATCAACTGTCTCAGTTTATACAAGAGCAATTTGTAGTACTGTTTATATGTCCCCCCAGTATATTTGGCCTTGTCCAGATTTACTGCATTAACAGGTTGAGAGGTACATGCAAATAAATTGCTTTTATTGAATTAGGCATAGGCAAACCTCTCAACTGTCCCTGATTTTGGCTCAAATGTTGCTCTTCCCCCTAATAATCCCTCCGCAAAATAGCAATTTTGGAAGAAAACATGGAGGGTTTAAAATTAAGTAATAACTGTAATAATCAGAGTTATAGATTACTTTTATTTCAGAAATGCATGCAGATTTTTTTATTTTGTCAGCTGCTCAAGTTAGCAGTACTAATGATAAAGTGTCTCTTCTTTGACAGGCTCCCAGCTGTATTGTGTGGCTATTTTATATTTTTGCATCACATTTCTGGTCAATTTTTCATAAAAGTCAGTATTTTTTGGCAAATTAGTGACAAATCATTAAAGACTGAAGTTAGAAAATAATGACAGACATTTGAGTTTCAAATTTCATACCCTTCAGAAAATTCATACTAATGCAAGACCTATTCTATTATCTTTCTAAGTTTATAGGAGCAATATTTAAAAATGTTCCTTATTTTTGGGCCTTTGTCCCACTTCTGTGTATGGCTTTGTCCAGATTTATTGCTTTGAGGTTGAGAGGTATGACAAATCTGTCAGGGCCATCACAGTCAGCCAGAGACATTTCAAATTGTGACATACTTGTTGCACCCCACTCCTCCATGTAGTGACTGGATGTGTCCAAGCAAGGCAAGGAGTAGTTATGCAGTGTAAATGTGCAGAGTATCCCCCCATCCAAGGTAGACACAAGTACTACAGTGGCTTTTCATCTGTCCTTGATTTTCCAGAATGGTCTGGTTTCTGTCATATTTTTGCACTGTTGATTTATGCTTATTACTCAGAAAGTGCATGTTGCTCTGTGTTTAAGTAGCAATGCTTTAATGACCATCAGGTAAGCTTGCCTGAGATTGTAAGATGCAAGTAAGCTTTAATAAGCATACTGTTAAAGAATTGCCAACATTGAAAGCCTTTCTGTTGTTGCCATGCAGAGAATACGTAACTAGATAATGTATAAGCCTTGGGTATTGAAATGTATATGATAGTACTTGTAATAAAGGACAGGATTACATTATTTTAAGAAGCTCATTACACTTGGAAACTTCCAGTCATCTCTGCAGGCTTTACCCATAAACTAAACAGAATGTCAATTGTGTGTGTTCCATACCCTATACAGTAATCCTTTAAGCAATGTAGCTTGAGCTTGTTTCTTGTTTGCTTTACATTTTTTACTTTGATCATGTTTTCCCCATGAAACAAGTAGATAGTTGTCAGGCAGCAGGTCTTTTTTGGATAAGAAACATTTTTATAAGTGGGGGCATCACAGAGATTTCTACTTTCAGCATATTACTTGGTACTTTAATAAAGCTGAATATAAATTATAATTAGAACTGTAGTGCAAGGAGAAGTGGTTTGAGTTGAGTGCTGCTTGTTTTTCTTATACTTGATTTTGACTGGCATTCCAGTAATGTATTTAAAAAGTAATTTATTTTTTCATGTCTCACAACCTTTTTTTTTCCATCTAGATATTAAGTAAGCTGTCATGCAGCCAATGCATTGAAATATTTTTATTCTTCTACATTTCATTTTGTCTTTATTGGACTCTCATAATGACCGTTTGGCACCCAGGGCAGATTATTAAATAAAAGTTAGTTTTTGTGGTTTTGAGCATATCTCCTCCCCTTTCTAGCTGGCCACACCCCTTTCCATTGACCCCACCCCATTCAGTTGTCTCCTGCAGCCCCTCTTTGATTTGAAGTCACCAGCCACTACTGGATATAGGTCTACATGAGTTACAAAAATCTGGGTCTTTGTTTTCTTTTAAGATTGAAGTTATTAAGGAATGTTTCCAAGAAGATGGTATTATTGCTTATGACTGGATTTCTAATAATGTTTTATGAAAAAAGAGATTACAGATGTGGGAAAAAGTTTATACATCTCCAAGGTTATGCCATCTATTCCTGGAGAATTATTAGTTTTACCTTCTTTTATTCTATCAGTTATTTGTTTATATGAACTGGGTCTTTGCAAATCTAACTTTAGTTCATCAGGAACTTTTTTTTATGTTGGTATAAATTGTTTCCAAGTTTATTTGATCTATATATAATTTTTCATTTTCAAAATGTTTCGTCTAATGATGTTGGAATGTTTCAAAAATATCTCTGCTATATCTGACACTTTCTTACTCATCTTTTCATGATATATATTGTTAATATTATTAGCTTTGGAATGTATTTTAACTCTTGTAGATAAATTATGCAGATATCTAGGAGAAGTAGCCAAATAATTCATTTTTAGTTTTTCTAGTGCTAAATTGGTTTTGTTTGTTAACATTTCATTATATTTCTTATTTATTTCTTCTATTTTCTTTTTAAATTCTCTAGAGTTTTGGGTTTTTTCAGATTTCACTAACAGAAGTCGAGATTGTAAGTCATGTAATTCAGAATCCTATTCTTTAATTTTGCTCATATACCAATATACTAATGGTTTTACTGAATATAAAGGCTTTTAATGAATCCCATATCATTAATATGTTAATTTCTATTGAGTAATTGATATCCAAAAAAATATTTCTAACAACAACCAAGTTTTAAACTCCTTAATTTTTGTGATATATGATGGAATTCTAGAAGAAAAAGTTAGTGGTTTAAATTCACTGTGGAATTGCAATACTAGAGAATTATGATCTGAAAAAAGGACATGGAATTATTGAGAAGTTAGTATTTTTTTATTGTAAATCCTGGGCAACAAATATTTTATCTATTCTAGTTTTTGTGCTGAATCTATAATCCTGATGAGAAAACAATAATGATTTTTCTTCCCTCAATTTAAATGTGTCTATTAAATGAAATTATTCAGTCCATTTTTTAAAGATTTTGCCATAGAGGATATATGGATAGGTCTGTTCTTAGTAGTTTTAGATGTATCTAGGATACAGTTAAAATATTGTCCTATTATTAAATTACCTTTGCAATTGTTAGTAATAAAATCTAAATGTTTTTTGACAGTTCCTAGTCCAATACCAGGGAACCAATAATGATTAACTAGTGTCCATATTCTGTTATTAAATTTGACTACAACAAAAGCTATTAGACCATCTTTATCTATATATTTATAAACAACTTCAGGGGTAATAATATTCTTTTTCCATAAAATTGTTATTCCTCTTGTCTTTGATTTATAGATAGATTGAACTAGTATCATATATTTATTAGGGGTCCATATATATCTAGCATTTGTTTTAAAATGTGTTTCTTGAGAGAGGACCACTTGTGCTTTGTTTAATCGTAGATATTTCAGTAAGTTCGATCTTTTGCTTGGATTATTTAAGCCATTAGTATTTAATGATAACATTGTGAGATCCATATCAACTTATTGTTAAAATATTGTTTTCTTTTGTGTTTATTGCTATTAAACAGATTCCTCTGATACCAGTAAAAACATGTTAAGATATAGTTCCTTAAACAGTGACGTCAGACTTCTTTCCTTTGTGTATAAAGATAAGATGAAAATTGAGTCAGGCTTAGAAGAAAAAAAATTAAATGCAAATATAAATAAAAAAAATGCTATAAGTTGAACAATGTGCCATTCTAAACATGGAATGCAGATCATTCCTAATCTAACAGATAAACATACGTCTGTTAGATTAACCATCATACCTTGAGCAATCAGGAACAACTGAGCTCCATAAATGAATTGTTATATGGAGAATACTTTATAAAGAAAGATGTATAACATTTTAAGTGCATATACCAGGAAATATTCTTTTTACAAATATAATTCAACAATCTTATTAAGCTAGTACATTTCTAATATGTAGATAATTATATGGAATTCTCAATTTATAAAAAGTATTCTTTCATAAAGTTAATACCTTAAATCTGAAACAGAATAAATCATAATTATATTTAATTTAAAATTAACAGTGAATACATTTGCTGTAAAGAATGTATCTATCTATCTAGCCTATTTTAAAACATTTTCATTGTAGCATGATGTCTAATTTTTTATTATGACTTGATAGACTTTTATATGTAATCACAACTGATTAACAATTAGTACTCAAATTTTGTAGATAAATGAGACATTACAGACTTATTAGGTTTCAAAGACTGAGATAATAAATAAATCAAGACAACATATTAAGTTTTATAACTATACACTGAAATCTTTCTTTCCTTGAAATCAAAATTAAATTGACATTGGGTAGAAATGTATATAATTAAAGGTATTATAAGCATCAGAATTATATGTCACCAAACTTAATTCATATGCAGATTACCATGTTTTTATGCAGAATGAAATCTTAGTTACATTAAATTTATGTAAATATTTCTACCCAGTTTGTAGTATTCCAGAACTAGACACATTACTAGGTAGTTTACATTTCATTCCATACATCATGGACTTTCTATATTTATATATGTCAACAGACATAGTAAATGACTAGAGTACATCAACACAAATCATTAATGTTTGTCACTGAGTTGGTTGATAACTATTGGGAACTATCAAAATGTCCATTGTAAGATATCATGAGGATTGACTTTGTGCAGGATATGTAAGTTTCAGGGTTATGCTTGAATGAAACAGTTATGATTAAGATTGCATTATATGTTATACATATTAGTTATTGGACAATAACATGCAGTGATGAAGTTCATAGAAAGCAACACAAATATGCAAATACTGATTTAGAGATGAATAAATGTTTATATTGCACCTGTATCCAATTATTTTAGACATCCTGATTTAGAGTATACATATCAGGAGTTATTATATACATAGCAACAGCTGCATTAGTTCAGCAGCATGTATAAATTACTGTTACTGGAATCGGTGATTGCCATGGGTTTGCCTTAGGAAATACTAGAAGATGATGCAAGTGGTAAACATTACAAAATAAACTGTAAACATGATACATGGTAAAATACAGCCTCAACATAACACTATTACTGCAGACTACCAAAGCAAAACACATGAGCTGCAAGTGAGAAGATAATATCCTTTTGACAGGAAGAACCCCTCCCCAAATAAGTAAATGAGTAAGACTAATAGAGCAACATAAACTAGTAGGAATATCCTTAAATTATTTTATGCTCATGAAAATAAGTTTGTAAGAATTTTTAAATGGGGACATTCCTTTGTTGATAGAGCAAGTAACCAGCATCCATACCCTACCCACTCATACTGGGGGCAAACCTCAGAAGACATATAACAGCACATAGTTTAGGAGCACCTGAACACATGTACATACAGAAACTACAATGGAAACTGTGTGGACATCTAACCTAATCAAAAAATTTAGTATATACAATGCTGACTTAGTCCTACACACCACCACAGTGCCTACAATAATAATAGAAAGAAAACACCATGGGCAGATTTTCTGCTTCCATACCTAGATAAGTGCACAGCTCTTTTTAGATACACAGCATCTACTAATAATCTATGCAAAAAAAAGGGGGGCCCTTTAACAGAGCTTTCCTAATTGTTCATATTCTCTTCCCCATAGAGCCTTACAGTGGTAGTCTTAAGTCTGTTATTATCAAGAAGATTTACTGTGTGTATATATTTAGCATCCATTTCACCAAGCAATTGTAACCTTTATGATGGTGCCTTCGTTGTTGAAAGCAACAATCTAAAATAATTATTTCAACATCAGCTAGTGCAATACTGCATTACTTTAACAAGTATCATTACAATCATGCAAATATCAAATATGTAGTAAAAGCATCTTTCTTAATCGATAACCAGGGTGATGGTGATTTTGTTTACATTACTGATTTTTGCTGAAATAACTGTAGCAGTAATTAAAACTTTGTACAGTGTGATGCCAAACTAAACTTCTAATACCATTCTAGAGCATATGCTGCTCGATCATAATTTCATTATTACCTTAGCACTATACAGTCCATGAAGCAGTTTCTTCTTTAGGAAAAGGATCTATTTTCTTTGCTCAAAGGAATCATCTATTTTATATTTTCCCCTTTCCCCCTTTCTCATCCTCTCTTCCTTTCTTTGTTTGCTTTCAAGTCTTTATACTGCATAAAATAAATAAATGAATAATATGGTAACAAGTAGCTGAAAGGAGATTCTGATATATAGAAGCATTAATCAGGCTATGTGTGGGATATATTTGTTAGATTAACTGTTTACCCATACTCATTACAGGAAGTTTATGTAAAGATTAAGACTCTAACGTGCCTGTTTCCGTTACTATGATAACCCAGGCACTAATCAAGTACTACCGCAGAATAAACGGGGAAAGAGAAAAAAATGACAATGTGCTTGTGAGGTTCTCTTGTTGCAAAAAACTTCACTCCACAGATTTGTCAATGCTTGTTTTCCCTCCTTTTTAAATGTTATTAACAGAGATAGAAAAAAAAAAGAAATGACTGTAGTGAATTTTAAGATGCAGATAGTCTTCTTGGATCTTGTTTAGTGTCTCAGCATGGAGAATAAATACACTGGACATACTATAAGCCTAGAAATAATCAGTAACATCTAATAATTTAATAAAGCCCTAAAGGCAACCAAATTAATAAGATAAGTCCAACAATCAATTAAAGCAATCAAGAAATAAAAATTAAAATCTTTGTTTGATAGTGTGGTGTTGCATGCCTTAATTAACCATCTGTTGTCTAATGCAGGGACCCAATCTACTATCCGAGAAACACAATACCCCAATTTGCCTCTTACATTATATTAATAAAGTTCCTCTTACAGATTTAATTTATTAAAAACCTCTAACTTCCAATAAAAGAAAATAGATTTAGTTACTTGTATTAGTGTAGAGCAGTCACTTGAACTCTTTGTCTGTCAAGACCAAGTAATAGATATTTCTGATAATAAAATAACTTAAATGACTCTTTTGCTTGAAATTACATAAAAAAGGAACATACATTCCCATTTTAAACATTTACTTAGTGACAAATCCTGTTGCAGTAGAAACTTTGAGAGATCTAGCTGGAAGAGCTATTTTAGACTCAGTCCTTTGTTTTTTTCTTTTTAACATCAGTCCAAGAATTTGTTTCTTTTGTTCTCTTCATAGTAGGAGATATCCAATCCATATCTTCAGGGATAGAAACCACATTATTGTTTTAATACATAAAGAAGCTTTTTTAAGCCACTAAAGGTTCTCATTTCATTTTCATAAAAGATTTTGATCCTGGCAGGATAAGCAAGCTATGCCTTGATGTTATTTTGTTTAAGCAACTTTATTATTGGCCAAACTTTTTTTCTTTGTTCTAGCACTCTGGTAGAATAATCATTGTCAAATCTGATTAGATTCTGACTGTATTTTAAAGGTGATTTTCTCCAGACTGTTTTTAAAACTAGTTCCTTGTCCAGGTATGAAAGAAATTTAATTACTATTGATCTAGGAGGAATATTAGTTGAAGTTGAAACCGGTTTTCCTAGGGCTCTATGCACCCCTTCAATACCATAAAAGAGACCTTTTTTATCCAAGAAGTCAAAAATGAAATAATGTCCTCACTTTCAGTATTCTCAGGTAGCTCAAAGATTCTAATGTTGGTCTTCCTTCCTCTATTTTCTAGATCATCCACTTTATTAAGAAGCCAGGTATTTTGTTTAGGTAGAACTTCTTTCTGAGTTTCTTCTTCTTTAAGCCTTCCTTCAATGTCATTTAATAAAGTTTCTACATTTGTTATTTTTGTCTGATGTTGTTGTAACAGTTCCTTAAAAACATCAGTTTGGTTTTCAGAATTAATTTTATGATTTTCCAAGTTTTCTTTGAAATCATCCATCTTTAAAGACAGTTCTTGTATGGTAGTAGATATCAGTTGTAGTTCTTTCTTTAAAGCTGCAACCAGGTGAGAATTCCTTGAGTTACCCATTGCCAGAAGTTGAAGTTGAATAATCTCCAATTATTTTGGCATGAAAATGTTGGTAAAAATCCACCAGATTTACTACTTATATAGTTTACACTTGTATATATATATATATATATATATATATATATATATATATATATATATATATATGTTTTTGATATCTTTGTTAAAAAAATAAAAACATCCTGTATATTTTAATAGCTTTATGGAGCTCTCAGATTTACCTGCTTTCAGTTAGCCATTTAGGTTCTGCCCCTTTTTTATTTTCTCTTGCCTCCATGGTTGTGTGACCTTGCAGTTAATATTTTTAAGTAAGGGGATATGGAGGATACAGGGAAGTTTGGCCCCTGCAAAAAAAAAAAAAAAAAGAAAGAAAAAGGTGGCGTTATTTTCAATGATTTAGTGACACAATGAAATGTGTTTGCAATGATTTAGTGACACAATGAAATGTGTTTGCAATGATTTAGTGACACAATGAAATGTGTTTGCAATGTTTTTTGAAGTGATTCAGTAAAAATGTAATTTAGTATAATGCAATATACTCACACAGAATTAAATAATTTGAATACATGCTTAAATGCACAAGATGGAAACTACTCTAGGCATTACAAAATATGATGTGAGACAACAGAAGCAAAGTAGGAATAAAGAAAATGTGAAGCTATTCAGGCAGCTTTTTTTTGCAGTCATGCATACTGACTGCTGTCTGTAACAGCATTGTGCATGTTTTGTGACTTTTAGCTTGTTGGGCTTTATGTAGATATGCTCACACCATATATCCAGGACTGCATTTATAAGTATATATTACAGAAGCCAGATATGAGGCATCATTTCACTGGTGTCATAAAGCTGAGCTATCTATGACAGTCTCAGACAACAGATGCATATTAGATAATATTGCTGTAAACATCTGTCACTGAAAAGTGTACTGTTCCTTTGTGATATTATAGCTCATTATCAACAGGTATGCCACTTTACTTCTTATCGTTCTTGTCCCCACTGGACATTAGTATTGTCTGGCACATGTAATAATGACTTACTGGACATTCTCCTAAAGTTTGTCTACACACACACACACACACACACACACACACACACACACACACACACACACACACACACACATGCACACACATGCACACACACGCGCACACACGCACACACACACACACACACACACACACACACACACACACACACACACACACATGCACACACACAGACACACACACACACACACACACACACACACACACACACACACACACACACACACACACACACACTGGCAACTATTTCATGTCAGTAATGCTCCATGGCTCTAGTCACTGCCAATTTACAAGAATGAAAGTTTGATGATGTCCTTGTGTTGCAGAGGTAAACTGATGCAGTAGTTAGCATTGCACCATGCTGATTATTGTGCATGTATGTGCATGGAATAGCTCCTCCTGAAGAACCTGACTGCTACATAAAGACAGAAGGCAACAGCTGAGAGCCATGACAATAAGATGATAACATACACGTACAACTTCAGGCTTATGAATTGGTATACAACTTTTACAAATAACCCTGTGTCCCTGTTATAGAGATGACTCAAGCCTATATGATTGAGAAATGTAAGCACACCTGCTGCCATTCTGTATTATATTCTATTGTGGCTAATTGCAAAGCTTATATCTATCCTATCAGCAAGGGATGCCTGATCAATTACTTGTGTAAAAAGGAACATGTTCATATGTACAAAATGTATGTCAGATGCCCTCTGTGTGTCTTTGATGACACAAATGTTGGACAACAGTGTATTGTTACCTGTATGTCACAAAAAGACATATATTCTTTTGTGGAAACTAATATGCCTACACAATGTCCCCTGGAGGGTATGCTCAGCTGGCTACATTTATTACCATTTGCAACAGTATCTTATTATCCTCTCTGAGATGGATGCCTGCGGGTAGAGACCATTTATTATTGCCCTTCACATTATGCACATGGTATATTTCCTCTGATATCAGCCACAGTTATCCTAAAGTAAATATCCCTAGGATGATTACATTATCCTAATGAAAGGTGACAGATCCAAGCTGAATGATATGCACCCCATAGACCATAAAAGGCAAAATAAATTCAATGGACTTTAATGGAAAACAATCTTTACAGATTTACTGTTGAACTAGAATATAGAAAAAATACATAGCATTCCTCTCACCCAACATCGTAATCGGACCTACACTCTGTTTCACAGTTATATAAACTCCATTTACAAACCATGATAAAATAAAAAGAGGACCAAACTGCAAATGAAAGAAATGTGAGGAAAAGCATGAAACCTACACACATACACAATCAAAAATATTCCTTCTACCCCCAAAATCAGACAACTGCTTTCTAAATGTTCTGGCTCCCACAGTTATGCAAACACCCTTGATAATTCGGGATAAAATGAAAGGGAGAAAAATATAAAGGAAAGAACTATGAAGCAAAACATGAGATGTACACATTCAAAAGATAGAAAAGAAATTAAGAAAGAAAGAAAAAAAAGCAATAAATAAAAAAAAATGAAATGAATATGGCTAAACCTGTATCAGTGGCATAGAAGACCTTATAACACAAAAAACACCAACAGGGAACACCCACCACTCAAAAGTAGATGTAAAGGCAAATTTAATCCAGGCACATTAACGCTTACACAAATATAAATACGTTTTTGTCTATCACAAACTTCATCAGATACTTCATATAACACAAAACACGCTTTAAATACTGTTAATTCATGCTCATAAACCGATCAAAATGCAGGTATCAAATCACCCTTCGCTTGCCATAATTTAAAAACACATAATCCATATAAGTGTAAAAAGGGTCTATATTAGAACATCAAAGTTTCAAAAGTTCCAATGTTCTAATATTGACCCGTATTCAGTGAAAGCTGAAAATATCGAAGCTACAGAAAAACAAATTTTTCCTAGGGCAGGACTTTGGTTGTCTGTTTCTGTTGATCCGGTATTTTCAGCGCTGTGGTGGAAAGTTACGGGTTGGGTTCAGGTAAGTGCGATTGAGCATGGTTTAGGTTAGTTAGGGTTAGGGTGCAGGTTAGGTATGTGTGCGATTGTGTGGTTGTGAGGGTTAGGGTGGGTTAGGTGAGTTAGGGTTAGGGCGCGGGTCAGGTAAGTGTGCGATTGTGTGGACGTGAGGGTTAGGGCGGGGTAAGTGAGTTAGGGTTAGGGCACGGGTGAGTTGAGTGTGCGATAGTGACTGACCTTAGGGTTAGGGTTTGGGTTAAGGTAAGTGGATAGTGGTGTATGTATAGTTTAGTGTAGGGTTATGTGTAAGATTTTAGGTATATGTGTATGGATTGCTGTTTGCTTGGTGTGCTTGTGTTGTGTGTATGTGTTTTGGAACAGCAATTTTTTTCCGTGTTCTGTATGTTCGATGTTTCCAACTTTCGCTGAATAGGGGTCGAAATTAGAACATTCAAAGTTTTGAAACTTCGATGTTCTAATATAGACCCTGTAACAATGAATAAACACACATTTTAATATATAGGATACTTAAAAAAACCTAATTAAAAATACATTTTAAAAAAATACATTATTAAAAACATTTTAAAAACCAAACCTAGTGAATCAAAGGAGACCTTGAAAAAAACTTGTATTTTTATATTTTTGTTGTTGTTGTGGACCATTGATGTAAACTGGAACAACAAATTTGCAGCTACAACTATGCAGCTCAGCACAGAGGCTATATTAATGTGACCATTTAGTCCCGGGAAGCTGTTGGCTTCAAGTTTAATTTGCCAAAAAAAGTTCTCAATACTCCAGTTTAGCTTCCCATGCTCCACCCCTCAGATCAACAGGAACTTTCTCCATAACTAAAAACCTAAACCTAGCTTCCTTACTAAACTTTTTATGCTTGTAAAGGGCATTAGTTTCTTTTTTATTACAAATATCATGGATGCAGATGGACAATAGGGGTACGACTGCTGAATCCTACAAAAATGCACTTTATAAGCACTTACACGAGTGCATGGATCGTGGTATTCCTAACAGAGCCAAGATGCTATCATCCAAAAAAAGGAAGCCAATCTGGTGGTCCCCTGCCATAAACAAACTCTACAACAGAAAAAGAAACTGTTGCAAAAAAAGAGTAAAATACCATGATTGGAGGAACTCCCTGGTCAGTTTCAGTAAGAAGTTGAAATCCCTCATAAAATCTTCCAAAGCTAGTTAGGAAAACAAAATCACCACTGATTCTAAAGACAACCACAAAGCATTCTATAGCTATGCCAAGAATCTCAATGGAAATACTCAGATCTGATCTGAGTTACAGCACAATGGCACTAAATATACTAAACAAACTGATATTGCCAACATCTTGACAGATAGGTTCAATGCTAACTTTACCCCCCTCTCACCCCCTGTAATCACGGCTGCACAAGTAAAAAAACACACTCTCCAAAGCCAAGAACACAGCATCCATGGGACCTGACAACATCCCAGGCTACATTCTACATGAGCTGCAGAATGAACTGGCACCCCACCTAAGCACCATGTTCAGTCATAGCCTCACCTCAGGCTTTGTGCCCACTGAATGGTGCACAGCGATGGTTATCCCACTCCACGAAGGGGGAGCCACCATGGACCCTGGGAACTACTGCCCCATTAGCCTAATGAGCCTGGTCTGCAAGGCCATGGAATGTATCATTATGGATCTTATACACAAAGACATTGGTAATCTCCAAACTCTGGACCCCACCCAGTTCAGGTTTGTAAAAGGCAGATCATGTCTCCTAAACCTGATAGACTTCTTTGAAGCAGTCACCAAAGCCGTAGATGAGGGCAAGGTGGTTCACACAGCTTATCTAGATCTTGCCAAGGCTTTTGACACTATTGCCCACTCTGGAATTATAGATAAACTCATGAAACTAGGTATAAATCCCTGTGTCACAAGATGGGTTGCCAATTGGCTCACTGACAGAATCCACATTGTGAAAGTAGCAGACTCCAAATCTGACTTCAGACCAGTGACAAGTGGAGCACCACAGGGTTCAGTCCTGGGTCCTCTCCTGTTTGGTATCTACTTTTCTGAAGTACAGGCTAAAACAGGAGGTCTTTGGCTAACAAAGTTCACAGTTGGCTTCTAACTTGGAGTCATAATCGAAACTCCTAAAGATGTGGACATCCTACAAAAGGGCCTCACGGAGACAGATGGCTGGTGTCAAAGCCATGGCCTTAAGCTCAATGCCAAAAAGTGTATTGTCATCTCCTTTGGTAAAAGCTCTGTACCCATGAACTACCACATAGGTGGTGGTCTACTTAACATCAAAAGTGTGGTAAGAGACCTTGGGACACAGGTGGACAGTAGTCTCTCCTTTGATAATCACATCACCAAAGTAGTCAGGAAATCCTTCTACATGGCACACCTCATCATAAAAGTTTCTCATCTAGGAAAAAAGAGGTCATTGTTCCCCTCTACTCATCACTCATTAGACCCACTATAGAGTACAATGCCCCTTTTGGTATGTACCTCACAAGACATCTACAACAACTGGAAAGGCCACAGAAATACCCCATAAAGAGGATTACCGGCCTCAAACAGATGCCCTATGCAGACTGTCTCAAAAAAGTCCATCTTTACTCCAAAACATATCGCCTACTTAGAGGTGATCTCTGCCTAACATACAATGCTATGTCAAACCCAGAGCTGTTGGACATGCTCCACTTAAAGAAATCCCAATGCCTCTGAGCTACACTCTCTAGGGACCTAAACCTTGTCACTACAATGAACAGAAAATGCTGGAGGGATAGATTCCTGCCCCAGAAACTTCCCATACTCTAGAACAGACTACCTATCTATATCAAACAAAGCTCCTCATTAGCACTCTTCAAGAAAAATCTTGATGATTGGATGGGAAATAGGAAATTCACCCCGGGGATCACCTCTGTGGTTCTGCTTGACAGGAGCACAGGAAAATAATTTTCTTGGGTGACGAAAGCCAGGATACCTTTTTGGCTAGGCTTATATAGGCCCTAGGGTCAATAGCATAGTACCTACCTATGAACCTATGAACCTATGTGTTCATACATATGAGTACGAAGCCTCCTCTTCATTTTGCTAATATAAAATGCTCCACAGGTACCACATAGTGTTAACTAAACAACCCCAACAGAATTACAATTATAAAATGAATCTGCTAGAATCTCAAAATTCCCACTAGGGATAACCACATGCCCTTCATTTAAAATATACACACATTGAACACATGCACTACATTTAAAAGTGCCCAGTCTCCTATTAAATCCCATGGTTGACCCTCTCACATTTCTTTTTCCATCAAATCTTTAAGATTGTTACCTTTCCTGTAAGTAATCTTGAGCCTTTCTGTCTTTGAAGAGGTTAAATCTGTGAATTCAACAAACCTACCCCATTCATTTACTATAATATCCCTACTAATTTTGGAATCACCATTGTACTCCATAATAAATGCCCTATCAAACTGTTTTACCGCTTCAAAATTCAAGATTGTATTGGTGACTGGGGCCCCTCTCCCTAAAAGTGGGTAGAAGTATTATTCATGCCTGCCAGTGACCTCCTTTGCAATTTCATCTATAAATTCTTCAGGGTAACCCCTTTCCAAAAACAATTAAGGTCTCCCTTTCACCCTTAAAATAATCTTCCTCAGAGGTCAATCTGCTAGCTTGTATAAAGTGCCCCTTAAAAATACTCCTTTTCTGGGCCATGGGATGTGCACTAGAAAAGTGCAAAAAAGAATTGGAGTAGGTTTCTTTCCTATACATCATTGACCTAAACCCATCCTTAACCTTTTGCATAGTAATGTCAAGGTAATTCATTTTATCAAAGGTGACATGGTGGGTCAATTTCAAAAATCTTGTGGCACTTTCCATATATCCAATAAATTCCATAAGTTAGGTTTCTGAATCTTTCCAAAAATACATATATCATCCAGGAATATTTTATACAAAAGCCAACAGTTGTAATCAGAGTAAAAAATAAATGTACGTTCCCACATAGCCAATACAATATTGGCATACATTGGAGAGCAATAGGTCCCCATGGCCTCCCCTTTTATTTGTTTGAATAACTCACCATTAAAAAATATAAAGTTATTCCTCAGAACAAGTTCCATTAATGTTAAACATAAATGAAACTCATTATTACTACCTTTGTTTTTTTTTAAATTAATGCTTCCTCAAACATCTCAAGTCCTTCTTTGTGGGGGATAATGGAGAATTAATCTTTGATAACAATAGTAACAAAAATTAACTTACTCACATCATCCACAACTGGGATACCTCTAAGGAAGTCATAGGAATCCTTTAAAATTCCATTCAAGTCATTCAAAATTTCTCTTTCATTCCTATTAAGGTTGAGTCCTGTTCTATTCTTTGGGATGTCTTCTCTAAAATGCTTTTCGACTACTCTTTCAAAATTGGCTAATTGCGGGTGGAGGGGAGGGTTAAAGTTATTTTCCTCTTTAGTGTACTATTATTAGCATATTCCCTACTTTTCCCTTAAAAAACACTTCCGAGTATAGCTTTCTAGTGAACATTTTTAAGTCCAATCTTCTTCTTCTTCGCCACAGCGGATCACCTTGTCCGCACATTGAATGGCAGTGGTGTTTTATGGTGTCGAGTTGCCAGCCCGGCGCCCAACCTTCCACAGAAGGCACACTCACATGCACACCTAGGGCCAATTTAGAGTGTCCAATCCACCTGCAGCATGTCTTTGGGATGTGGGAGGAAACCGGAGCACCCGGAGGAAACCCACGCGACCACAGGGAGGACATGCAGACTAGAAGGCACCCCAGCCGAGGATCGAACCGGAGAACCTCTTGCTGTGAGGCAGCAATGCTAACCACTGCACCACCGTGGCCGCCCTGAACATTTTTAAGTCCAATATTGAGTAATATTACATTTTTTTTATTGGGAATAAACTTGAAGCCCTTAGAAAACAATGCACTGTGTTCTCTGCACACATCCACCTGACTATAATTAAAAATATAAAAGTTATCCAACATCAAAACATTTTCATCAAGGCTTCTCACTGGGTTATTTACATTCCCTGTCTGCCTCTAACCCACCCTCCCCTCATGTATCGAAAATCCTGTTGTTCCTGTTCGACTCCATACCTAGTCATAATCCTTTTGGAAGTCCAGGAAATTCATCAGAATTATGAATATCACATAGTTCTTGTTGGTTTCCCCATTGGGTATACTCAAATACCTGGTATTATGATGGTTATTAATAATTATTCCCCAATCACTAATGAAATTGGCGAAATAAGCAAATTGGTTGGACAGTTGACTTAGCTGACTGAATTGCTTACACCGATTTGTTAAACACTCACTGAAGAACTTTTTTTGGGAAATTAAACTTGAAGCCAACAACTTCCTGGGACTAAATGGTCACATTAATATAGCTCCTGTGCTAAAATTAAGAAATGCAAAGTTGTAGCTGCACATTGGTTGTTCCTGTTTACATCAGTGGTCCACAACAACAAAAAAATATAAAAATACAAGTTTTTTCAAGGTCTCCTTTGATTCCTAGGTTTGCTTTTTAAAATGTTTTTAATAATGTATTTTTTAAAATGTATTTTAATTTGTTTTTTTTTAAAGTGTCATATATATTAAAATGTATGTTTATACATTTTACACTTAAATGGAGTATGTGTTTTTAAATTATGACAAGGGAGGTTGATTTGATACCTGCATTTTGATTGGTTTATGAGAATGAATTAGCAGTATTTAAGGTGTGCTTTGTGTTATATGAAGTATCTGATGAAGTTTGTGATAGACGAAAATGTATATATATTTGTGTAAGCGTTAATGTGCCTGGATTACATTTGCCTTTACATCTACTTTTGAGTGGTGGTGCTCCCTGTTTGGTGTTTTTGGTGTTATTTGTTACTATTTTACCAACTGCCTCTGTTTTGTTTTGGATAGAAGACCTGAGCTTGACAAGCAACTTTGATGCTGAAACACTTGGGATGCCCTTACTGTGACCCAGAAGAACCAGCTTGGATGCTAGAACAGTCAGGCTGGGAAGGATGCCTTACACCAGCACACCAGTCCTGAAGCCAGGAAAGTTTGGATGTGGTCTTCCAAAATTGCTATCATGTAAGTGGGTCCTTGCATGATAACAATGACCATGGACTTTTCGGATGTCAGCTTGGTATTCTAAGCATATGACATTAGCATTATAAGCATGTAAGTACAAGTATCCTCGTGCCATAGGAAGGCAACTACAAAATCCATAACGACTGCCTGCAAGATGGCTGTTGAGGAAGGGTATGCTAATGGATGGCACACAATGGGGAGAAATAAGACAAAAATTTAAAAGGAATAAAAAATAAATTGTATGGATAAATCTATGGATAAAAAAAAAGAAAAACACCAACTCTGTAAACTTCAGACTCCATTTGTAATCTGTGTAATATGAACACTGAAAGTACAATATCATGAATATATGCAAAGTCTGAGATTACAAAATCTTAAATTATACCACTATAATCCAAAGAATAGCATTCTTGGACTTAGGATATTTAAGAGGGGCTAACACATTACACATCTCATATCAGGAGATGCAACCTCCCTTCTGCAAAACAATTTTAATTCATTTATTTGTGCATTCAACTTTTATTGCAAGCTTTGAAGTTTGCTGAACACTAATTGCATTCAGTCTATATTTATCATACTGCATTTACAATTATGAGACTTACTACAAAGAGTAAATAAGCAATCTAAACCTCAAATTGAAAAAACATGCACAATAAAATAACTCAAGAAATAGAGCAAAAGAAAATGACATGAAAGAACTGAGGAAACCCTATATGGACACACCAAACAAAGAAAGGGCAATCAAGATCTTAGAAAAAAAGAAAAAGAAAAAAAAATGAAGATAAAGATTGATAAGATCACACACTCACACACACACACACACACACACACACACACACACACACACACACACACACACACACACACACACACACACACACACACACACACACACACACACACACACACACACACACACACACACACACACACACACACACACACACACACACATGCCCACACACACACACACACACACACACACACACACACACACACACACACACACACACACATACACACACACACACACACACACACACACACACACACATCTATATATATATATATATATATATATATATATATATATATATATATATATATATATATATGGGTCTATGTTTGCTCATCAAAAGTACACCCTACCGAATCTGAAAACACAGACTGCTTTGAAGCGAAAGTGCTGTTTATCGAAACTGCACTTTCACAAACTACACATCACCGAAGAATGGTTGGCAATTCTGGGATCATGTTTACCAGCAGGTGTGGTGTTTTTCAGTTGTCCATTACATTTCTAATAAGAGGCAAAGGTGTACATCAGTTGGGGTTTTATGGGACTGATCGCGGTACAGAGAAGACAAGGAAATGTATCCTTTTCCGCACTGTAGTGCGATCTTGGAGTTACTATATATAATTTGCAGGGGTGTAGCAAGGTGCAGGGAGGCTTGCCTTCCTGCATAAACTTGTATTTAATGTATATGGTCAGAGATTTGTTATTCAATGATGTGTAGTTCCCGAAAGGGTGGTTTTGCTAAACAGCACTTTCGCTTAAATGGAGTTAGTGTCTTCAGATTCGGTAGGGTGTACTTTCAATGACCGAAAGTATACCCATTTATATACACATATATGTGTATATATATATATATATATATATATATATATATATATATATATATATATATATGTGTGTGTGTGTGTGTGTGTGTGTGTGTGTGTATATATATATATATATATATATATATATATATATATATATATATATATATATATATATATATATATATATATATATATATATATATATATATACATATATCAATTAAAGACTCACACATAAGATATATGTATATATCAATTAAAGACTCCCACATAAGATAGAAGAGGTCAGTTAAGGTTAATCATCTGCGAACTGAGGGTGTGGAGTAGGAATTAAACCCTCTATTTAAGGTGTAAAATAAAACATTTCAGAGCTTTACTAGAAAGGCTCACCCATACTCTGCTACACTTTGCTGTTTGGGAAAGGTTAGTTTGCTTTTTATTTGTTGAATGTTGTATTACTTTATTACATTTTTCTATTTTGAATACTGTGATTTGTTTTTTTTTTTACCTTGTGTTATACTTGCATTCTGCTTTTAACTGCATATTAAAACTTGAAGAGACTACAGCTCTGTCTCTTGTGAGTCAGGCAGAAATATTTTTTCCTAACCTCCCACCCAGTTACTGTTGCATTCTTAAACACCACTGTCTTTCTTGCTGCCCTCTCTTTATGTTAATTTGACCATATATCTCATTTCATCTTTGCTTTTACTGGCTTGTGTGAGTAAGTAAGCACAAAAGTATCATTTTGTGAAATCACTCCCCTTCAACTATTTAAATGTATTGGCCATCCTACTGTATTCCATAGCACCAGAATACAAAGGTGACCACCCCCTTTCAATCTATCTTGCTGTTTTAAAAATAGTGACTCTCCACTAAAACTCAACTTTTTAGACAGGTAAAACTTAAGTTACCTTATTTCACATCTAATTTCTCTAGTGCACACTGCAGTGTTTTGGATAAACCATTTTTTTTCAACAGGAGACAGCTTGGAATCTGTGCTTATATTCTGATCCTGGTGAGAGTAGGAGCAGCGTGCATTGATTTCTGACTCTTTCTGGTTGGAGTCCCTGTGACTATCACTTGCTCTAAAACTTGCTGGAAAGCACTAGGAAGCCTTAAACTGATACAAGCACTCAACTCTTCTTGTTAATAAGATGAAATTAATCATAGGCACTAAGCCTATAATTGCAAAGTACCTTGCCAAGGTAAGGGAAAACAGCTCTTGTACTTTACAAAAAAAAAGCCCCTAACCAGGCATGTCCAAGGGTTGGCTTCTGGTGATTTCTCCTTTCCACCTGGTGAATCTGGTCATACTGGGGCAATGCAGCTATTGCCTTATATACACAGACAACCCTCCCCTCCTACCATCCAACACTACAACCTGGGAGAGATGCACTTACGTAGCCAAACTGGAAGCAAAGCTCTCTCCAGCCAAGATTGTGCTAGACAATCAAGAGGAGAAGGTTAACACCTACCCACACTACACCTCAAGCAACACATAGCCCTTCAAAAGCCTCACCACTAACACCCACACATTGCAACACTAAAGCCACATATGCGGAGGCCCTTAACATTAACCTGCCCAAGCAACAAGGACCTCTGAAGCTGAAACGCAAACAAACACCGATCACAACCAAAGTATCACATAGCTCACAACACCAGTGTACCACCCAACAGCCCCTAAGGCAAGACAATGTACCCAACACTTTAGTCATAGGTGACTCTATAGTCAGGCACAGTGATGTCCCACTCACCAGGCTGAACAAGAAGAAAATTACAGTCAGCTGCATGTCAGGTGCCAGGATCAGACACATAATGCATGCACTCAAGTCACTCCACAAGTACAAATACTACTCTGTCATTGTCCATGTTGGAGTGAGTGGCTTGAGACATACCTCCCTGGACTACATGAAAAGAGACATAGAAGAGTTCTTGGATCATGTGGCCCAGAGTAGCATCCTGCCTTCACCCAGAATGATACCACAGTATAAGGACAAAATGACTGACTTCAACAATTGGCTAAGCTTCTGGTGTCATTCAAAGAAGAACCAATATCTGTCTGCCTGGGACGACATGATCGACAAACCACAATGCTTTGCCAGAGATGGTCTGCACCTGTTGCCCCTGGGATTCAGGTTACTGGCTAAAGCTCTTGCCAGCCCTATAGTGCCTTTTTTAGGCAAGGCTCAAAGGACAAGACCACCACTGTAACAAGTACAAGTATACAAAATCTGAAGGTAATGCTACTCAATGCTAGAAGTCGAAATCTCAAAATGAACTCTATTGAGGCACTCCTAAAAATGGTGAACATCGATATCTGTTCAGTAACTGAGACCTGGTTCAAAGTTCCAGAGAGCACTCCTGCAATACCAGACTACAACTTTTACCACACTTTTTGGCCACCAAACCAGGACCAAAACACTAAAGGTGGAGGAGTGTCCATATTTACCAAAGATATTCACACCCCCAGGCTAGTTTCCCAATGCAATGCATCCGAAATTCTCCAGGTGCAACTAACACTAGGTAAGACTGCAATCCCCCAAAATGCCCCAAGACCCTCACTACACCTTTCAAAACATACTGGAAGATATTAAGCTACAACCAAACACCCTAATACTGGGCGATTTCAACTACCATGCCATTAACTGGGAAAACTACTCATGTACCAACACCTTTACCCAATGGTTCTTGGAAGTGATACATTCCAACACCCCAGATCAACTAATCCATCGACTCATCAGGAGCTCCAATATCCTGGACCTGGTCATTACAAACATGGGAAATCAATGCTCCACACCAGTGATCACCCCCTCATTGGTTAGGTCTGACCATAAGCTAATCAACTTTGACATCCACATCCCAACACCACTCTCCAGTAAGGAAACACCCGTAAAAAACTTCTCCAAGGCCAACTTCATGCTACTCAAGTCAGAAGTGACAAACTTCATGACACCCATGCAAATGGGAACTGAACGTTCGACTGCCGAATCCTACACCAAAGCACTGTACGATCACATCCACTAATGCATGAATCATGCCATCCCAAATATAACCAAGACACTCGCCTTCAAAAAAAGAAAGCCAATCTGGTGGTCCCCTGTCATAAACAAACTATACAACAGAAGGAAGAAACTGTTGCAGGAAAGAGGAAAATTCCAGGATGTAAAAAACTCCTTTACTAGCCTCAGTAAGAAGCTGAGATCCCTCATAAAATCCTCCAAATCTATTTATGAAAATAAAATTGCCAAAGATTCCAAAGACAACCACAAGGCATTCTATAGTTATGTCAAGAATCTAAATGGCAATGCCCAGATCTGCTCTGAGCTACAACAGAATGGTATTAAGTATACTGATCCCAAGGACATTGCCAGTATCCTGCCAGATTGATTCAGTGTTAATTTTACCCCCCCACCCCCACCCTCTAAAGGGCCCATCTCAATATCGAAAGATTGCCAAACTTGGGTAATCATGGCCATACAGGTAAATAAATGCACTCTCCAAAGCTAAGAATACAGCATCCATGGGACAAGACAACATCCCTGGCTGTATACTACATGAACTACAAAATTAACTGTCACCTCACCTAAGCGTCATGTTTAATCATAGCCTCACCTCAGGCTTTGTGCCCACTGAGTGCTGCACATCTACAGTAATCTCACTCCACAAGGGGGGATCCACCTTGGATCCTGGGAACTACTGTCCCATCAGTCTGACGAGCCTGATCTGCAAGCCCATGGAACGTATTATCATGGAACTTATAAACAAAGACATTGGCAACCTTCAAAAACTGGACCCCGCCCAGTTTGGGTTCGTGAAGGGCTGATCATGTCTCCTGAACTTGATTGACTTCGAATCAGTCTCCAGAGCTGTGCACGAGGATAAGGTAGTCCACACAGCCTATCTGGACCTCACCAAGGCCTTCAACACCACCCCCCACTCTAGAATCATAGATAAACTTATTAAGCTGGGCATAAATCTCTACATCACTCGATGGGTTGCCAACTGGCTTGCTGACAGGACCCACAGTGTAAACGTAGCCGACTACAAATCCAGCTCCAGACAAGTGACAAGTGGAGTACCTCAGGGTTCAGTCCTGGGACCACTCTTGTTTGGCATCTACTTCTCTGAAGTACAGGCCAACACTAAGGGACTCTGAGTAATAAAGTTCTCAGATAACTGCAAATTGGGAGACATTATTGAATCCCTAAATGATGTGGATATTCTACAAAAGGGCCTTACAGAAACAGATGCTTGGTGCCAGAGCCATGGGTGCAAGCACAGTGCCAAGAAGTGTATAGTTATCCTATTGGGAAAGCCATGTACCCATGAATTACCACATAGGTGGCAGTACACTAAACACTGAAAGTGTGATAAGAGACTTAGGGACACAGGTGGACAGTGGTCTCACCTTCGATAACCACATCGCCACAACAGTCAGGAAATCCTTCTGTGTGGCACACCTCATCACTAAGGGCTTTTCATCCAGAAAAAAAGGAGGTTATTGTCCCACTGTACTCATCCCTCATTAGACCCATCATAGAGTACAACGCCCCATTTACTATGTACCTCACAAAACATCTGCAACAACTGGAATGGCCGCAGAAACACCTCACTAAAAGAATCACATGCCTAAAGCAGATGCCCCATGCTGACCGACTAAAAAAACTCCAGCTATACTCTGTCACATATCATCTACTCAAAGGCGATCTCTGCTTAACATACAAGGCCATGTTAAACCCAAAGCTGTTGGACATGCTACACCTAAAGAAATCCCAATCCATCAGAGTCACATGCTCCAGGGACCTAAACCTTGTCATCACAATGACCAAAACATGCTGGAGTGATTGGTTTTTGACCCAGGGACTCCCTATACTCTGGAATAGACTGCCCATACATGTCAAGCAGAGTGCCTCCTTGGCCCTCTTCAAAAGGAACCTTGATGACTAGATGGGAGACATTTACCCCAGGGATCATGTCAGTCACCTTGCTAGACAGGGGTCCAGAGAAGTAAATATTGTGGGAAGAAATAGCCAGTAAATTGTTATGGCTAGGCTTGTATAGGCCCTAGGGCCGATAGCCTAGTACCAACCTATGAACCTATATATATATATATATATATATATATATATATATATATATATATATATATATATATATATATATATATATATATATAAAACCTCTTTGCTGGACAGCCTTGTTTCTTTTTACCTTCTTCCTGTCTGTCCCAAATCACCTTCACCAGACTGTATTCTGTTTTTCTGCACGTGTCTAAACTGCTGTAATCTGTTCTCTTTAATCTTTTCTGCAATTGGAGCTACATTGGCTTCTACTCTTATGTCCTCATTTCCTCATCGGTCCCATGTGAGCATCCTACCACCCTTCTCAGGCACTTCATTTCCATCACCTCTAGCTTCATCATCTCTTCTGCCTTTACTGCCCAGGTTTCTGTACCATATAGTAGTACTGGTCATACCACTGTCTTGTATACCTTACTTTTCAGCTTCTTTGGAATTCTTCTGTCATAGACTACACCTGGGACTCCATGCCATTTGGCTGCAGCCCCTCTGACTCTAGCTTTGACCTCTTCATTCAGACTTCCCTTCTAATCAACCACCCCTCTCAGATACTTGAAGCTATTTACCTACACCTTTGACCTCTTCAGTCAGACTTCCCTTCTCCTCAACTACCTTTCTCAGATACTTGAAGCTATTTACCTGTTCCATTATCTTCCCTTCTATCTCAATAATCAGATTCTTCAGATTTCCCCAATTTGCTGCCATTACCACTGTCTTATTGGTGCTTAGTTTCATCCCATGTGCCTTCAGTTTTGCATTCCATTCCCATATCCTTTGCTGATGCTCTTGCTCAGAGTCTGCCCGTAATGCCACATCATCTGCACAAAGTAACTTTGTTGATTAGTCCTCTCCAACCATGAGTTTGCCATTAATTCTGATGATATCCCTCACTGCCTTCTGAAGCCTCTGTCTCACCACAGTTCTCATACCATTTCTAGCCTATTCCCCCTCCTGCACTGCTTTTCCATTTTGTCTTTTGGATACATAGAATGTCCAGCCTCCTCTGTATCATCATGTTATCCACTTCCAAGCTGCATTCTGTTGGTGAACCTACATTAAGTGCAGCAATTCTCAGTTCATGTTTGGCATGTGATTGGTTTTATCTCCAGCTTTTGTTCAACAGAGCTATCCCAGGTAACCCAGGCTGGGCAACTAGAGACCAGCCTGCCAGTAGTGACCCAGGGCTGTTAGGCTTTATGGCAGGCACACAGTGGCCAATAGGGGGATATACATCCCTCCCATCATTAGCATGGGTCCCTGGCTGGAGTAGGTCATGTCCTCATTTCACTTATCACTGGTAATTACCCATGCCTATTTTGGCAAGATTAGTCAACATGTCATGGTGTTCTCTATACCTGGTGTTGAAAAATAAATGTGCTCTGGATTTTGCTTGGGAAGTCTTCTTCTTTGGTGCCTTAACTGTATTATTTCTTGGTTTTGGCATGCTTCTGCATTTTGGCATGTTTCTGCACTTTAAGGCACCTTTCTCCTATTTTTGTTTGCATTGTGAAACATGACTGAATCACCTAGAGCTATATTTTACACAGCGCACAGTGTATGATCCATGTTCTCCTATCTTGAGGATACTGTGCACCACAGTTGATGCCCAAAGTGGTTGGTCTGTACGGGTCTATATTATATGAACGAAAGTTCATATAAGCAAATGCTCAATGAGCAAAAGTCCCAGACATCAAAAACAATATTGTGAGGGGTTGCGTCCTCCACACCCCTCGCTAAATATATATTCCAGCTCCAAGATTGCACTACAGTGAGGAAAGGGCAAAAACTCCAATCTTTACTGTACTGCGATCCCACAACATGCACCTCCATGTCCGGGAGTTTCGCTCATTAGACAGTTTGCTTATACGAACATTCATTCATATAATATAGACCTGGTCTGTACAACTCTTCCCCCTATAGGGCACCAACTCATTGGTGAGTTTTGAGATGGAAAAATTCAGCATGTTTTTCAGGGTGGGAGAAACCCCACAAAGGGGCACAGGGAAAGCATGCAAACTTCAAACAGTCATTGGTTGGAAGTCAGGATTAAACCTTATACCTTGTGCATAGGAGGCAAAGACCTTAACCATTATGCCAGCTGATCTCAAATGTTTTTGTTTTAAGTTTTTATAAGTAAATTTCAACCAATAAAGCCAACCCCCCCAGCTGAAAGCATGCATTTTTCAGCCTTTTTTCTGACATCATCAGTACGTCCTACGTGTATTGTTTGGCTATACCTAAGAAACACAGAGCCTAAAATTAGCCTAATTAAGTTGCTTGCAAAATATCCTAAATAACATCCAAACCAAAGGATAAACAGGTTACTCAGATAAACCATTCAGTAAAAACTGCAAGAAAACTAAGCTATAGTTTTCTCTGTGTGATACCTTAACCTTCCTGTAGTAGAGGCAAATGGAATATACCCAAATGACACCAAAAAGGAAATTAGCTGAGCTTAAAATGCCCCACAAGGTCATCTAGCCTACTACTCTCTTAGAACCTATGAACCTAGATTTTATATGTACCAGAATTAATTGACACTATATTGCTTATATTGCATAATAAAAAAATGACTTTGTTTAAAACCTTGTTTGTTATTGGAAGCATTTCCAGTTTTGGCAGTGACTTGACTTCATTGATGAAACTTGGTCATTCACATGGCTAATGTCAGCAATTCTAAGGAAGCAAACAGTGTATATAATGATTTGAAAATAAACTATGCGGTCTTCATACATTTCTATGAAATGTTGTTTGTAATACTTTAGGTACCCTACCAAAATAGAGTTATTTGCTATAAAACAACTGCATTCAGCTGCAGCATATCAAATATTTTATTTTGTTGTATATGTTTACTTTTTTCTTTGTTTGAAATATATCTGACTTTCAAAAAAGCAAATTATGAAATACCAGTCTTCATATTTCTCTTTAACTTGCTTTTTTTCTTTTCCAGGCAATGTTTTTGTCATCAGCTTGTCAATTGCTGACCTCATTGTTGCTCTTTATCCCTATCCTGTAGATCTGATTGCCATTTTCAATGAAATGTGGACACTTGGAGCTATGCACTGTAAATTAAGTGGAATCGTCCTCAGCTTAGGTGTCATTGGTTCTGTTTATAGCATTACAGCCATAGCAGTTAACCGGTACTGTTGTATTTGTCACAGTAGCACATACGACAAGCTATACAGTAGGAAGAACACCTATTGTTATTTTGGCATTCTTTGGATCCTTACGATCATAGTCTTGCTGCCCATCATCTTTGTTGATGCTTTGCAATATGACCCACATGTATATGCATGCACATTTATACAGAGTGTTAATGCATCATGTGCCATGTTTGTAGCTGTTATCCACTTTATTGTTCCAGTTTCAGTCATCATCTTCTGTTACTCAAGCATTTGGATCTTACTTATTCGGGTCAAGTACCGAGTCCGGCAGGACAGCAAGCAGAAATTGAAACCTTCAGAAGTACGAAGTTTTCTGACTATGTTTACAGTGTTTGTGATTTTTCTTATTTGTTGGGGTCCATTTAGTGTTAATAGCTTGATTTTAGGCTTCCATCCTCCTGGAAGAACACCAGAAGTGCCTAATTCATTATATGTACTAAGTTATTATATTGCCTATTTTAATAGTTGCCTTAGTGGTATTATTTATGGAATTATGAACAAAAATTTTCGACAGGAATACAAAAAAATACTTGCAATGTTATGTTTACCAGCACTGAAGTGCAAGAAGACATCTTAGATTAAACCTAATCTAATAAATGTACAATATAAAAGCTGTGAAAATGTTTTCATTTTGACTCTTCCCATTCATTAAAATACCTGTTTCATCTTTTCAAATATACAAACACATTTATGGAAACTTCTGAATACTTCTGCAACTGTTTAAAACATCATCTTAAATGCTAGTATTGTGTCAAATATATGCTATTTTAACAGTTAAGTTTGGTTAGTGGCTAGACTGTTAAAAAAGTCTAGATAATGAGGTACATTCACCATAGCTAATGCTGTCTGATTATAAAACAGTTACCCTTCAGATTAATTAGCAGTGTAAAAACAACATCACTGTACTGTGACTCAATAAAATCTAAATATCACACAGATATAGTGCACTTCAAATCAAGCCTTGCTTAGGCAAGTGGCACTATCCATGGACAGAGGGAGACAAGGAATATCCAAACAAAAAAATGTAACACATTTGTTTATAGCTGCCCTGATGTAGTATTCATATTTGAATGCCTCTCAGAATCATACAAGGGAAAGAAAGAGGTGTACAGTATAATAGGAAAAACAAGCAAAGGGTCACATAAGGGATAACATATGAAAATGGGTTGCAACATTTCTTTGAAAGATGAGAAAAGGGAAAAGGAAAAAGAGAAAGCATGTTTGGAAAAAGGAATAAAATAGTGTGAAGGAAAAAACAATCAGCATATAACAGCACAGACAAACAGCAGTAGAAGTGCACACAGTAACTTGGGGAACCATGGATAGACAAAGACAAAGAGAGTGCAGATGAATAATGATGAATAATGATAGGCTGGATTGGACAGTGTGTAGTGTATGGGGGTGTGACACAAGACAGAAGCAGCACACATGGCTAGGCCAGCTGTAAACAATATATTATTACTTTTGTCCGTGTGCTCAATAAAGTCGGTGTTGCTACCTGGTGAACCTTCCAGTGCCTTATTTTTTGGTTATTCAATATATTATTACTGTATGAGGCACTTGGTGCCATTCCACTGAGAGGTGTAGTACCAAACACACAGCCTAGCTACTATAAGTGTTAGTTTATATTCAGGGACACCTGTCTGGGTTCACATTTTCTGTTATCCTGAGATCATACTGTATAATGTATAATTTCTCTGCGGATTCTCTCTCATACTTCTGTATGTGTGTATATATGTGTGTGTGCATTCGTGTGTGTTCATAGATATAAATGTATTGCATGACATGATTGTATCCACTTGCATTGTTATGCAACAGGGCTAGGTCCACAAGCATATCTGCATTGCAACTGTCATGTCATCTTCTATCCTAACCCAGAAAGAAATTACAAGGATTCATTCCCATATGATTGCTTAAAACAGACACTAGTATGGGCCACACCCTTCCCTGGGGTCCTGATTGCAGCCGCAAGCAGGCCAGGTGAATCTGCATTTCACTTTGTGTCTCTCCACCATCTACTTCAGTTGTGGCCGGGCTACCTCAGGCATTGCAAGTAGGCTGCTTTCTGGTGAGGGACAGAGTCCCGTTCATCACCATGTTGTATCTCAGCCACAGCCTCAGCAGGAATAGAATGCAGTAAGCCACCTACTGAGAAAATGTATTGACTGGGCATGAAGCAATGAGATAAAATGAGAAAGTAGTCACAAATAAATCTAGCCTGACATTGAAATGAATAGTATAACAGACGTGAGCCTTTGTGAGAGGACCTAATCAAATCTGACTGCCATCCTTTCCTTTATGAAGAAGGTGATAAGATTTGCATTGTACTCTTGTCATGTTGAAAGAGAAAGGACATATTACATAATTGTGATACTCATAGGATGGGAAGGTAGAACAATAAACACAGCGCCTTATACATTTCCCATTAACTAAATGATAGGCAGCAGGCAGATGTGTGTTTCTTACACATAGTCTAAAACACATCAGCTAAATGTACCACAGCTATAGATGGGACACATCATTTCACTGTGACATGGCGTGCAGCATGACCCCAACCTAGAAAATAACCCTGCAGGTACCTACACAATTGTAGTAGTATAACACACCTCCACTACTACCACATTCACCTGACATGGAGGAGACATACAATAGCAGACTTTATTCCTAGGAAAAGCTTGACAATTACTTGCCATTAGCATAAACCATTTGAATTATGCAATATGAAAAAAGAGAAAACATAACAATATTAAAAACAAGAACAAGAAAAAATATTATACCATTCAGAGTGTTCCACCCTAATCTCTGTTTGTCATTGAAGCTCACTAGAGTTATTTTGCAGTGAGTAATCAAAACATTCAATGCAATAACCCCCCCCCCCCATTCTGTTGATTTATTTACCAGTCATGTCATTTCAGACATCCACTTGTTTGAATGAAATATTATAGAGGCCTGGTAGAAGCTTTCTGAAGGCAGCTGTGAAGGAAACTAAATGGCAATCTGTGAAGAGAAGCATATCTAGGCCAGGGTGAAGGGCGCAGCTGCACCAGCTGAAAAATGTTAGGGGTGTGGTCAGCTGATGCCAATCACATTTTGATGCATATCTGCTTTTAAAAGCCGGTATTGCATTTGCTGTCAAACATGTGCTGTAGCATCCCCTGTGTGGTCTAAACTTAATTGCTTGCTATACTGTAACAAGCACTTTGCGATACAGTTCAAAAATGTCTTTTTTTTTTCTTTAATATAATCTGAGTGCTGTAGTGCTCCATGCAGAATACAAACTGCAGCAATTGCTTACTATATTGTATAGTGTAGTGGTTAGAGTCCTGGCTTTACATGCAGGCATTCATGGTTCGAGTACCAAAACAGCCAAGTTATTGAACTTATGATGATTGGATGGGAAATAAGAAATTCACCCTGGGGATCACCTCTGTGTCTCTGCTCGACAGTGGCACAGGAAAATAATTTTCTTGGGTGGCAAAAGCCAGGATACCTTTTTGGCTGGGCTTGTATAGGCCCCAGGGCCAATAGCCTAGTACCTACCTATGAACCTATGAACCTAAGCAGTGTACTGCAGTTTAAAAGTTATTATTTTTTTAAATACAACCTGATCACTGTAGTACTTTGTGTGGTATAAACTGCATCACTGCTCCCTAAATTTGCAGCAAGCAGTTTGTTGCAATTTAAATAATTGTTTTTACTTAACTAGAATATGAGGAAGAAGGGGGTCAGCGTCAGGCTGCAGAAAAGGGACATGATTGGCTTATGGGGCAGGAGAAGAAGGGATTGAATCTGGCCACCTTATTAGAGTGCCAGTAGAAGGCATGGTTTGTGTGCCCTTCACATGAAGAGCTGAGGGCATGGTGCACAACTTTGTGAGACTGGCACAGGGTGTTAATTGAACTAGCTAAATCCCTGTCTGAGAATCACACCTACAATGTGATTTTAAAATTATAGTGACTTCTAATGTAGTGAGAAGTGTGCACCCATTCAGGTCACTGGCATGAGGTCATGGCCATGAGGTATCAGAGGTAAGAATAGGCAGTAAGCTGTTTATGTTGCAGGTTCACTGCAGCAAAAATACAATTATTCATATACATTCATACTTCCTGAGTTAACTTGCCTATATGTCATACAGATATTACAAAGTTGTGTAGTCTTGGAGGTTGACTGCCAGATGTAGGCTGTCACTGGGATTTAGAAAGCTGTAATCCATTTCTGGACACCATTATTAGGTTGAACAGGAGCATTAACTGAACTAATTGACAAGCTATGGGGTTAAAGAGTACCTTCAATGTATGTGGTAAGCTGTGTTTTGTCTGCCTTCCGAACGTTATGAACACTTTCACTGCAATACATAATTGTCTGCCTTCCTAAAGCTATGAACCATTTCACTTCAATATATAAAACTATAAATGTAAATAAGTATACCTGCATTTATTTCATGTTTGTAGAAGGGACTGACACCAAGGTAGTCCACAGTATCAGGACAACCTATGCCTGAATGTGCCTGGTGCTATTACAGCACTTTTATTGCCTGTCTTACATATGTGTTGACCTTTGCTGGGGAGTGCAAATGTCAGATGCTTTCACACATATTTCCCACCCAACATTCTACAGTAGGTCCATATCATTAGTTGTAACCTAACTGACCCCAAACATCTGCAACAGGGATCCCTGCCATACATTATACTTATCTTCTGGCACATAAAACTGCCTGCATATTCCTGTATATTACTCTATGGCACTTATGTGACATAACCCTGCAGTTGTCCCTTTGATTATAGATGGTCTGTGTAGGTTACCACTTTGTCTATAGCAGTTGTTATGTCAGTTTCACTTGTATATAAGTCTATAGTTCTCTGTTATTTGTTAACAAGTGTCTGCATATCCACAGATCAAGGTGGATGACAGAAGCAGGACAGTTTTAGACCTGCTGCAAATCATGTCCTGCTACAAGCACTTAGGACATATAGATGGTACATATCAGGAAGAGGGTGTGCTGACCAGCCTTTATGCAACCAGTTGTAGCAGACATTGGTCCATGTCATTAATATTGTAGAGGAAGTTAATTACACTTTACAACAGTGTCATAATAGTATTATTGACATACTAAGCCATGCCAAGACAAAGGCATGTTCTATTGCAATTGAGAAATTGACCATGCAGTATACATGAGAGTGATAGGCTGACAGAGCCACATGGTTTTTATTTTTATTAATATCCCTGTAGCGGTACATTGGTTCTAGGGTCATATTTGACACAGTGGGAGCTGACACCATGATGAACCCACTCCCACAAGTCTCAGTGGATGATGTACTAGGCTTGCACCTTTTACACCAGATTTTTGTACAGACACAGTAGGTTGACCATAACAACTATTGTCTATGTATTATTTCAGATATATTGGGAATCCAGCCATGTTAGGATGGCAGTAGAGGTATGTTGGGTCTGCATGCAGCATCTTGCAAGGTCACCCTTTTCATGCATGCTACAGGGGAACCACACACTTGGATGTGTATTTTATTATTTTATTATTCACAAGGTAGAACTCTGCTGTGGTGGTACCTGTTGAGGAATGAAAAGCACATGTTGGTACCTTTGCTTGGAATAATGATGATGAAAATGATGAGGCACAGATACTCAATTGTCAGTCTTTTGACAATGTAGGACTGTCTGTCTGTCTCTCTCCACCATGGGTGTGGATGTACCCCATATACAGGCCAAGTGTGTGACCTTACCTGTACAGGAAAATGAAGCCATACAGAGGAAGCACTTACTATCCTCAGTGGGGGTGGGATCACTCATGACTTCAAACAAGTGAAGCTTCTTCTGTAGCTGCTGCAGCAAATGAACACATGACATCTATATTGGATATACCCATCATTTATCAACCTCACCTTTGTATTTCTCACAGTCACTTGACTTAGGTGGTCCACTGAGAAGTGACACTCATGATCAGTCAGCTGATTTGCCACAGTATCTGCACTCATAGGTTCATAGGTTCATAGGTTCATACTAGGCTATCTGCCCGAGGGCATTTATAAGCCTAGCCCATAGTTTTGTGGCTTACGCCACCCCTTTAGTTTGGAGAAACTATGCCCATTATTTTGCTGTTCCTCTGTCGAGCAGTGACACTGAGGTAACCCCTGGGGTGTATCTGCGATCTCCCATCCATTGGTCAAGATTCCTCTTGAACAAGGCCAGCGAGGTGCTCTGCCTCACATAAACCGGGATTTTGTTCCACAGCATAGGGAGTCTTTGGGTGATGAATCTATCCCTCCAGCACGACCTATTAATAACCGTGTCAAGGTTTAAGTCTCCGCCCTTGTGACTCTGAGGGATCTAGATTTTTTGAGATGAAGCATGTTCATCAAATCTGGGTTTGACATGGCCTTGTATGTCAGGCATAGGTCACCTCTGAGCAAGCGGTAAGCAACTGAATATAACTGGAGTTCTTTCAGTCGGGCAGCATAAGACAGATTTTTGAGACCCTTTATCCTTTTGGTGAGGAACTTTTGTGGCCTCTCCAGCTGCTGCAAGTGTCGGGTCAGATACATTCCGAATGGGGCATTGTACTCGATCATTGGTCTGATGAGTGATGAGTATAGGGAGACTATGACTTCCCTTGATCTAGATGTGAATCCCTTCATGATAAGGTGGGCAATGTAGAAGGTCTTTCTAACTACTTTAGCAATATGAGTGTCGAATGAAAGGCTACTGTCAACCTGGGTTCCCAGGTCCCTAATAACTTCTTCTGTGTTCAGGGGATTGCCACCTATATGGTAGCTAGGGGTAACCTTATTTTTCCCAAAGGGTATGACTATGCATTTCTTGGCATTTAACTTTAGGCCATGGCTCTGGCACCAGTTATCCGTTTCTGTGAGACCCTTCTGAAGGATATCTGTGTTGGATGTGTTTTCAACTAGGCGCCCAGTTTGCAGTCATCTGCAAACTTTGTCAGCCATAACCCTCCTGTGTTTGCTTGTACTTCAGAAAAGTAGATGCCAAACAAGAGTGGGCCCAGGACTGAGCCCTGTGGGACACCACTTGTGACAGGCTTTGAGTCTGACATGGCGCCAGCAACTCTGACCCTGTGGGTTCTGTCACTCAGCCAGTTTGCAACCCATCTTGTAATGTATGGGTTTACATTTAAGTTGATGAGTTTTTCAATGATACCTGAGTGAGGTATTGTATCAAAAGCCTTCGCCAGGTCTAGGTAGGCTGTATGGACTGCCTTTCCCTCGTCAATGGCCTTGGTGACTGTTTCGAAAAAGTCAACCAAGTTTAAAAGGCATGATCTGCCTTTGACAAAGCCAAACTGGGTTGGATCCAAAGTCTGCAAGTTCCCTATGTCTTTATTTATGAGATCCATTATGATCCTCTCCATGGCTTTGCAGATAAGGCTTGTCAAGCTAATGGGATGGTAATTTCCAGGGTCGGTGGAGGCACCGCCTTTGTGGAGTGGGACCACAGTCGTTGTGCGCCACTCCCTGGGTACGTATCTGGAGGTGAGACTAAGATTAAACAGCTGTCCTAACTGTGGGTTTAATTCCTCATTGAGTTCATGGAGCACACAGCCGGGGACACCATCAGGTCCCATGGATGCTGTGTTCTTTGCCTTGGAGAGAGCAGTTCTCACCTGGGTGTTAGAGATGTTTGTACTGTTCTATGTGGCATCTACGAAGATATGGAGGTCAGAGATACAGCAATGGTCAGTCTGTGGATGCCTATTGCAGCAAACACCGTTGCCATGTCCACATGTATGCAGTGTATTGCTGGTGCCACCATCACTACATTCATTGTCAGTGTTGTCCAAGATCAGGGCAGTAATATATTAGGGACAGAACTCTCAGCTGTCCCTACTTTGAAGGACCATTCCCATTTTCAGGCCTCATTAACCCCTGCAAATTAGGTACTTATTTTTGGAAGTATGTTCCTATTTACAGACTTGATTTACCCACTTGCACAATTTTCTGAATCCTTTCCTCATCAAATATGATTTTGAAGGTGTCAAGTACACAGAAAACCACACTACATGGCTAGCATACTAATGGCACCAATAATTTCAACGAACACATTTTAAATTTCCCTTTTTAAGAAGAAAAAAAAATGACTTTGTGTGTAATGTTTTACAATACAGTTTGTTAAATTCTTCATATTTTACATTATCTCTTTGAAAATGTGCATGCATTTTTCCATAATTTTTCTTACTCTATTTTTCAAACATGCATTTTTGAGTAGTATCCGATATTCATACTGGAAGCTAGTTTATATCCTATTTGGCATTCAAATGTTATGCTAATTAGATGTCCAGATTTTGGCTGGACATACCAACTTTTCAAGGGTCTTTGTTCCTATTTTTGATGTCTGCAGGTTGAGATGTATGACTAGAGGTGGTTGTGTCGAGTGGCCATTGTGTGTGGTGCACAGTCCACATCTGCATCTGGACGTGTGCCCTGCTCTGTCACCACTTATCACAAGAGGACACATCTCTCATCCTCACTCAGCAGGACATCATGAATGGACATCCTCCAGGTCACATACCTGCAGTCATTTAGCATCTCTGACAGTGGGACCACAAGTCCCACTGCACATTAGCATAGTGCTCACAGATAATAGTCATGCACACATTGCAGGAAGAGATTCTGTATAGTATGGAATTTTCATTTAATTTATAATAATCTGGGCTATTACTTCTGTAGTAAGTTGCAGCCAGGGAATAAAGGTGTCTGGAACATAGGTCTTTTCTATATGCATCCTGTCTAATTTTATTGCCTTTCATGTTATTTGTACTAACATATATTTCAATCTATGATTGCTTTATTATTTAAGTATAGTTCACATACTAACCTCTAAGCTCTTGAATCCTTATTTATTTGTTATGAGAATATTTATGCACTGTTATCTTAGAAGAGGTTAATCATTATTTACATTGTTGGTTAACGATCTGTATGGCATACATCTCACATTGGATTGCTAGGCTTACTACTAGTGAAAGAAATATTAACTGGTGTATTTCATATTTGGCTTGATTTAACAGCAGTAGGTAACTGGAAGCCCCTGGCTTTTCCAGGATGGTGGTAGTATTACTGTGACAGGAAGATGATAGCCTTTCTTGAGAGGTGGTGTGTGTGTGTGTGTATGTGTGTGTGTGTGTGTGTGTGTGTGTGTGTGTGTGTGTGTGTGTGTGTGTGTGTGTGTGTGTGTGTGTGTGTGTATTTGAAAATAATACTTTGTATAAAAAGCAGTTACCATGAACAAAAGGGCACTGGTACCCATTACTTAACAGAGACAGAGAGAGAGAGAGAAAATAAAGAGTGGTAAGGTAGGGGCCTGGGAGTGCTTGGCAAAAGATTCAACTCTATATGCAACCTTTGTATAGTCCAGTCTGAGTGTGAATATTAGAATCCCATACTCAGGACAGTAGTGCATATTCATTTTAGGTTTTGGGGCCAGATTGTAGATTATTAATCAGTTAATGAGTTAAACTCATGCATTTACTTGATATTACTTCATCACTGGTTGACAGTGATGGGATTCAAACTTAACTGGAAGCAGCCATCATGACATCAGTCGGTGATGTATCATTGGATGGCATTCTCCCATCTTGAGGTTACATAAGGAGTCCATCCTTCCATCACAGTTGGTGGTAGGGTTGTCAGCCTCCACACCACAGAAGAGATTTTAAATTATATAGAAGAATGAAGGGGGGGCAGAAATGACCAGAATAAACAAAGAAGGGAGGGAGCTCATTGAAGAATGGGAGAAAGCAGAAGTACAGAAAAAACAAGACAATGCAATGCTGAGAAGAAATCAGCATGGCATAAGGGCAATAGTGCACAGACATCAGGATAGCAAGGATGTAGTTTCAGAGGGAACTGGCTGCCCTTAGGAAAAATACACAAGAAGGGAATGGGCTGC
The DNA here is from genome assembly GCF_019279795.1 of Protopterus annectens. Classification (NCBI taxonomy): domain Eukaryota; kingdom Metazoa; phylum Chordata; order Ceratodontiformes; family Protopteridae; genus Protopterus; species Protopterus annectens. The sequence continues at coordinate 497,131,322 of NC_056741.1, forward strand.
TTCCCAGAGACCTCAAAATGTGGTCAATGTACTGAAAGGTCACCTGATGGCTAGCTTCAACAGTTCATTGAGTGATGAAGAAGAGGACTGAATGACAGAAACTGGATAACCTCATATAAAAAATGGAGGAATGGCAGGGAAGTTCATGGACAGAAAGAAAGAGCAGAAGGCTGCTATCCATCGCAGCATCCAACATGGGTTTATGTCCATAATGAACTGTCATTCAAATCTGATCCAGCTTTGTGTCTGGGTTAAAGATGAACTTGACAAACCAGTCCATATTTTATCATGGCATTTGACTCAGTTCTACACAGATAGCTGAAAGAAAAACAGGTGGGTTTATGTGAAAAATCAAGACTGAGAACCTGAAAATCTGCATGACAGAAAGGTTCAGATACAGAGATTGTGTGGGAAGGACAATGTTGGGAATTAGGTAAGTCAGTACTAGAGTGCAGCAGTAGTCAGTGTTTAGCTCGGACATATCTGAGGGAATCTTCTTTATGAAGGCACATAGGTGCAGCACTGTAGGATGTATTTAGAAAGGTCAATCAATTAGGGAGAAAGGTCTCAGCTGAGGTTCCTTACCAACAAAGGTAAATACATGACTCATGACACAACAGCCTTGGCTTGAAGTATTAGCTGGGGAGTGGAACTGATGGCAAAATGGCTTCATAGGCTCTGAAGACCACTGTTCAGCACATAAGGACATTGAAGAATACTGACTCCATTAAGTTGCATTTCAACACACCATCATATACCCAATGGTATTGCCTAAAACTAAATAATGTTCTTTACCATTCTTCTTGTTCCAAAGTTTAGGTTTCCCTTGTATAATGGGGTTCAAAAGTTCTTACTAAGCCTATAACTAAAGAGAACATCAACAAATGCAGCCACATCACCTTATACTGAAAACAGATTAATAATGTACTTGATTACATTGATCTTCCGTGCACAGTCCTGATGAAAATTTGTGACCACCCAGACAGTCATCCAGAGTAGTTTTAAAAGTTGCTAAGGAAACCCTTGGCTTCTTATGTAAGAAAAACCTTTTCCAGAAATGGGGAATATGTTGGGTTAAGTACCTCTCATGCCATATAATGCCATTGATGTGGTAATATATGTTTAGGTCTCTGTAATGGACATTTGCTTAACCACTGTGTGACACCCGTGCACTGGTCCATCAATGAAGGAGCCTCAATCCTCACCCCTAACACCAGTGAGGGGCATTCATATAGGGAAAGGATAATAAATACACATACAGTGAGGTATAATTTCTCTTATGAGCACAAAGAGATCACAGTCAGTCTGGGGCTGGTTTCTCCCTTTCTCTCCAGGTCCCCAATAAGACTCCCCACTGGCACAGCTATAGGGTCCAGATCTCAGCCTAGTGAGCAAGCTAAAACCTCCAGCACCATCTCTGTCCAACCAGTGCTTATTGTCCCTGCTCTAGTAGCTAACACAGACACACACACACACACACACACACACACACACACACACACACACACACACACACACACACACACACACACACACACACACACACACACACACATGTTTGAGATAAGAGATATATACAAGCACATAGACACTCCTGGGGAAGGCTGGCACAGGTTCTCCAGCTGTGCCTCTTTTACCCAGACTATACTGTAGAAATCACTGTCACCACTCAGCTAATATTTATCAGCTACTCAAAGGCCCTTATTAAAGAGTGTCCAATTATTACTGCACAATATTATCATCCAAATACTAAGTGTGACTGAACAGCAAAGCTTATTTGGAGTGACTTGATACAGTATCCCTGTACTCTAGAGCTTAAATTATCTCTGCATAAAACAGCCACAATTGAAAGGTTTAAAAGTATTTAATAATAAATAATAAAAATGCAAGAGAATACTTCTTACTACACAGTGCTAGTCAATAGTTCAGAGATCACAGAGATTTTTTTAAAATAATACAGTAGAAAAAATCTGACATCATAGAAAAACAAACTAGTCTAATCTTCCTATTTCCTAGCTATATCTAAAGGAATAAAAGAAAACACAGTTCTAAAATTCTACTTGCATACAGACATAGGCAGTGCTGGTTATGTTGGATGTTCTCAAAACAAATGCTCTAATGCTGTCATTATCTCTCTCCTTAAATTGATAACACAGTGCCACTGCTTCATTTCAGATTACATAATTTCTTTCTGGTTCCCAGGCTAACAGAACTCAGAGGTTAATGACCCTATTGATCTTGCAGTTGGTCAGGAAACCATGGCAATAAGAGAAATTATACATGCAAATTCTACCCATTAGCTCTGGTCTCAAAACAATATGCAAGATGCCTCCCTCTAGACATCTTGGCTCCAAATTTTGACATCAAAGAACTGACTTATCAGCTTTGTTACAGCAGAGTGCACAGATGTTATATTCTTGCAGCTCACTATCCAGTTCAGTCTTTTCACATTTAAGAGAACAAGCCTGTGGCTTACATTAATATTTACAAATGACAAAATTATCTACAAAATTCTATCTGGCTAGGCTGACGGCCTTTACCTATTTTCACACACTGCTTCTATTAAGCTGAAGGAGTGGAGTTCAAAGTGCACTTGGTCATTCATTAAATGGAATGCTATGCAGAGATCATTTCTTAGGAGTCTACATGACAATAAGTAGTTGATGGGGCTTTTAGTACAGGGTAACAATGGGTAAAAAGACCTGAGATCTTTTTGGTGAAGAAACATTACACTCCCTTTTAACTGTCATATTTATCTGTGTACTAACCTATATGTACCTGTACATTGTGCCATTATTATAAATGTACAACTTGATCACATATGCTTCATTTATATGCTTTATTTTTGGCCTAGAATGCCAAAAATAACTTGTTTTACATACATAAAAGTAATATTGAAGAAACAGAACTATTTCAATCTATCCTAATATTCCAAATGAATTATAGACTTAATACATTTTGTAAATAAACATGTATTGCACAGATTCTAACATATTAACTTCAGTAGAAGAGCATTTACAGACAGAGATGAATTATACTCTGAAACTGGTCTAATAAAAGTTTTATACAATTACATCAATGCATCAGAATCCAATATTGCCAAGCATTCATTTAGTAACCTTACTTGCCTAAAAGCATTGTTTTACAAATTTTGCACAAACTCTTTAAATGTAAATCGGTCACTAATATTTATTCTTAGAGCTTTAAAACTACTAATGTGCCATAGTGGATGTTATTCAAAAACAGAAAAAGAATTTTTTTTTTGTTATGTGTTTTCTGGTATATTCTTTCTAAAAACATATATTTACTCACTCTCCAAAAACACACACCCTGGAGGGGCATGGCCAAGATACCAGTCTGATAGCAGCAGAAATCCATAGCTCTGCTTAGATTTTAATATCCTGACAGGAAATATACTTTAATTTTTTTGAAAAATCTAACTAAAAGTATACTAAAAGTTAGATTAACATAGACTATTTATTATTGTCTAAAAATTAATATATAGTCAAGAGAATCTTTCAATTATTCATGCCAAGAAATTTTCTAATGGAGATCTTAACATGAGCAAATTGAATAACCCACACCAGGACAGTGTAGTGAAGAAAGAACTACATCTTATAATAACAAACATCTAAGAACTGTCACTAAAAATGGACAAATTCAAAAACAAAATGGATATTATCAAACAAGAATGCAGTAAACAACTGCAACTTCTAAATAGAATAGTAAAAAAAATCTGAACAGATTTTTGCCTTAGAGGAAACAGTAACTGACCTAGATACTAGAGTGACAGAAAATGAACATCACAATTAATTTCTTCTGAAACAAAATACCAGGCTGATTGAGAAATTGGAAGACCTCGAAAGTAGATCAAGGAGGAATAACATAAGAATATATGGAATTCTTGAGAAAGAGGAGGGGTGCTAACATGACTCAGTTCCTCAATAAGTGGTTTTCATCAGCACTAAACATGCCTGAATCACTGTCTTTTGGAATTGAGAGGGCTCATTGGTCTCTGGCAAATCCAGCTTAATCTCTGAGTTCATCTAACCTCAGGTCTATAATAGTTAGATTTCTTTCCTTGTCAGACAAGGACCTATTGCTCTAATCAGCTTGGACTAATTCCCCTATCAAAATGGGTGAAAAAGTTATTTGTTTTGACAATGACTACACCTCTAAAGTCATATCCAGAAGAAAGGAATGTGTTCCTCTAATTAAGTCCTTGAAAAAGCCAATATTAAAGCTCAAATTCTTTTTCCTGCAAGAATAAGAATCACGTTGCCAGAAGGAGTGAAGATCTTTGACTCCCTACAAGAAGCAGTAGAATTTATCCAAAAGAAGAAAATACTGTTAGACATAGAAGAAATGGAATGGTCACCCCAAAGTTTGAAGAGACAGGCAACAAAAAATAGATGATCTGTGAAGGAAGGAGCAAACAAAACTTAGAAACTAAAGGACAAATGAATACATTCCTTCTAATTTTAAATGCTTTGTTTTATGAATCATAATATATTTGATTCTGGAAAGTATCTATGCTGTAAAGTAATGTGAATCATCTTTATTATTAACTTTCTCTTTTCCTTTCTATATCTACTTCTAATTACATATAGTACTGAGTATTTAAATAACATTCTCTCTCTCTCTCTTCTTTCTTCATATTCTTTTTGTTACTAAAGCTCTTTTTCTATCTTTTCCCCTTTATAAGTACTTTACATACTTTTCCCATTTAAATAACTACAAATGATGTATGTCTTCTAATTCTTCAGTAACAGTATAATTTGACTTAATACCAAAGTGCATTTTTTCTAGTGGGTCAGTGGTGGGTAACAAGGTGTTTCTGATTAGTGTTTCTAACTAGATGTTTTAGACTCTGTTTAGATACATATAAACATTAATACAGTACATTAATGGTGTTTTATAGATAGCTAAATATACGTTTATATATATATATATATATATATATATATATATATATATATATATATATATATAGACTGCGGTGGTGGTGCTGTGGTAGCGTTGTCGCCTCACAGTAAGATGTTGTCCCGTTTGATTCTCAGCTAGAGCGTCTTCTGTGTGGAGACATGCGTGAATGGGCGTACCTTTGTTGAAGGTTGCGCGTCAGAGCTGGCAACTCAGCATGTAAAAATCTGCTGCCAGTCATTAGTGGACCAGAGTTCCGCTGTGATGATCCCTAACCGGGAAAAGCTGAAAGACACACACATATATATATATATATATATATATATATATATATATATATATATATATATATATATATATATCTATGGTTCTACCTGAGTTAGTCGAAACGCCAGAAGACCGACAAACCGATGAAAAGAGCCCCCAAGATCGACAGTTCAGAAAGAAGACCAAAACAGGATGAAAAACCCGAGAGGAGGACATGTGTACATAAAAAAAGGCTGTGTAGTATAGTGAGTGACGTGAGGGTGGTGTAAGGTAAGTGTGGATGGTGGATGACGTGTGTGGGTGGGGGTTAGGGAGTGGGTTAGGTTTAGGGAGTGGGTGTGGGAGTGTGGGTGGATTGTGGTGTGTTTGGGTTAGTTAAGGTTTTTAAGTTAGGCGGGTAAAGTGAGTTAGTAGTGGGGGTGTGTTAGTAGTTTGGGTGTGTAAGGGTGTAGTAGGGAGCGGTAGGGTAAGGTGTGGGTAGTAGGTAGGTGTAGGGGCGGGTTTTAGGTGTAGGGTTAGGGTTTAGGTGAGTGGTGTGTAGGGTTGTGTGTTTGTGTTGGGTGTGCTGTGTGTGTGTGTGTGGTTTGGGGTGTTGTTGTGTTGTGTGGTGTTTGGTGTGTTTGTGTGTGTGTGTTGTGTGTTTTTCGTGTATGTTGTATGTTGTATTTTTGTGTGTGTCTTGTGTGTGGTGTGTGGTTTTGTGTTTTTGTTGTTTTGTGTTCTTTCATGTGTTATGTCGTGTCGGTGGGTTTTTGTTATAATTGTCGTTCGTTTTACTGTATCGGATATATATATATATATATATATATATATATATATATATATATATATATATATATATATATATATATATACACTATGTATACTAGGTTCCTTTTTTTTTCCTCTCTGGTTTAGTTAACTGGTGGGTAAATGATTGAAATGTTATAATATGATTTCTGATTTGCAGTAGCTGTTGTTGCTCCTGAATGGCTGTTTTTTATATGAAAGGGTTAATTTCTTCATGATGTTGATGTTTTGTGGGGAGACTGGTGGTCTGTGTGACTGTTCTCATTGTGAAGATTCATGACATGCACTGACAAGGCAGCTTGAGTGTTTTTTTTTTGCTTTCTGTAAACTCTAGAAGCTTCAAGATCTGAATTTCCCACTGAAAATGCTTTTTTTATTCACTAGAGACAACTTCTGCTGTGCATGAGCCTAATTAGATACTTTTTAACAAGCTTATGAAGCTGCATCTTGAGGAAACAACAGTGATGACATAATTTGACCTTTTGAATGTGTTAAATGGTTGTACTTAGAATTCTTTTCTCTTGAAATTCTGTTATCCCTCACTTAGATAATTTATACAGTAAATAATTAGTTCTGATAAAAGTATTTTTAACTCCTTTAAAATGCCTATGTTCTCTTATAGATGCATACATTCTGCAGATTCAATGACACTATTAGGAACTAAATGACATCAAGTGAACTAGGAGCTGCATTAGAAAACTCATTATGCATATTAACATCAGACTTATGTTACATAACTAAACCTTTAGTAACTAAACAGAGGGTTGTGAGGGTTGTAAACAAGATTCAATGCTTAAAGATTTTATTATTTTAGTAAAAGTTGTTTCTAAAAAAGAACTGCAAATCATTTGTTATAGAACTCATAACATTACTCATAAAAAAATAGCATGGCAAAAATTGGAAAACCCTTTGAACAAATACTGATAATTTCTGATGGATAAAATGATTGTTTATCATGGATGATTGTTGTTGTTGTTGTTTGCCTTTCGGCTTTTCCTGGTTAGGGGTCACCACAGTGGAACTCCAGTCTGCTAATGATTGGCAGTAGATTTTCACGAACACCAAGGTGCCAGCTCAACGTTCAACCTTCAACAAAGGTATGCCCATTTACGCATGTCTTTCGAACGCCCACCCAACCATGGGGAGGACATGCAGACTCCACACAGAAGGCACTCCCTGCACTTCAGCCAAGAATCAAATGGGAGAACCTCTTGCTGTGAGGCAACAATGCTACCACTGCACCACCGTGGATGTTTATCATGGATGAATGTAAATATTGTAAATAGTTTTGTTATTATTTTATTGTATTTATTATATGTACAATTGCCTATGTTTATAATGAAAACAAAATAAAAATGTTTTGAAAAAAAAACAAAAACACACTCCCTAAAGTCTGCCCATAACCTTATTAACTTTTGTAAAGACAAGTTCAGTGAACTACTTTGAAAAATAAACTGGTCACCACAAAAGGAACCATCACTAGATGAGGCAGTACACTACTTCAGCAACAGTTTCCTAAAATTATTGGCACCTTAGCTCCAGTTCGCAGTAAAAAATTTAAAAAAATCCTGTCCTTTGGGTAACCAAAGAATGTAAACATTTAATGTCCCACTAAAGGGACCTCAATTTAGCCTGCACCATAAACAGAACTTGCTGGAGACATGGCTATATCTCTCATAGGTTCATAGGTTGGTACTAGGCTATCAGCCCTAGGGCCTATACAAGCCTAGCTATAACAATTTCCTGGATATTTCTTCCCACAATATTTACTTCCCTGGACCCCTGTCTAGCAGGTTGACTGACGTGATCCCCGGGGTTAATTTTCTATCTCCCATCCAATTGTCAAGGTTCCTTTTGAAGAGGACCAAGGAGGCACTCTGCTTGACATGCATGAGCAGTCTGTTCCAGAGTATGGGAAGTCTCTGGGTCAGGAACCTATCCCTCCAGCATGTTTTGTTCATTGTGATGACAAGGTTTAGATCCCTGGAGCATGTGGCTCTGAGGGATTAGGATTTTTTTAAGTGGAGCATATCCAACAGCTCAGGGTTTGACATGGCCTTGTATATTAAGCAGAGATCACCTCTGTGTTAAGCAGAGATCACCTCTTACAGAGGTTGCCACTCCTCTGGAATAGGCTTCCAGTCCATATCAAGCAGAGCACCTCCACAACCCTATTTAAGTGCAAACAGGATGACTGGATGGGAAATTGTAAATTTCTGCCAGAAATTTCCCCTGCTTCTCTCCTGGACATGAATAATCCTTGCTAGAAAGAAATTGGGCACAGACAATATCTCTCATCTAGTATTATATTAGGATTTAATGGCTAGGCTTGTAAAGACCTTCTGGTCAATAGCCTAGTAACAGCCTATGATCCTATGAATCTAAAAAGGGATCTAGCCTGGGATCTATAGAAGTAAAGTAAAAAACAACTAGATTTAATACATTTTAAACAGCTACATAACCAAGGGATAAGACAGCTTACCAAAGATAAACAATCTTACTTCACTCACCTACAGCAGAAACATAAAACTTATCCAAAATATTTTAGTCCTCAGTCTCAACCTTATTTGACCCAAGCACTAAAAAAGACAATGAGATTTTACTCAATACCCCTCCCTCTCAAATTGCTGAAGACTTTAATAATCACTTCATAAAATCCCTAGCTGATCCGATTGTGAAAACCCCCAATGCCAACACCTCTTCCTCCCTAACTACCATTAATGATGTTCCCTCTTCTGGCCCACATCCTCCCCACCTTCATGGCACAAAACCCCTTTCCAAGAACCATGCCACTTTCTCTCTACAATCTATACCTGCAAGCCTCATAAAAAATTACTGCACAAACTGAAACCCTGCTCTACTTCTGCAGATAACCTCCCTCCCTCATGCCTAAAATTAGCTGCGGACTCCATAGCTTACCCAGTCAGCATCCTGATTAATCAATCTATATCTAAATCCATAGTACCTAACATCTGGAAAAAGTTCCATATTATCCCCAAAAGCAAAGAAGGTAACCCCACTAAATTTACTTTCAACCCATAGCCATACTTTCTCCTATTGCCAAAATACTCAAAAAATGTATTCACCTACAACTTATGAAATACTTGCAGTAAAACAACCTTCTTACAAACACACAACATGGTTTCTGTCCTGGCCACAGCACATCAATAGCCCTCCTAGACTTTACCGAATCTGTAAACAGAGCTAGAGATTCAGGTTGCTGTGTATTTACTCTATTTCTTGACCTTTTAAAGGCATTTGACACTGTCTCACATTCTTTACTCCTGAACAAGCTCTTTAACTTAGGCCTCACTTCTTCCTCCCTAAAATGGTTCTACAGTTGCTTATATGATCGAAAATGAGCAGTAAAATGGTCAAACAGTATCTCCTCCTTTCTAATCAACCCCACTGGAGTCTCACAAGGATCTTTCATAGGACCCTTATTTTTCAACATATTTACAAATGACAAATGACCTATAAAAAAAAAAAAAAAGGAAAAAGTCCAGTACACTAAAGTGCTAGGTGTTGTCATGGATGAACATTTAAAGTTTGATCTCCATGTTCAACAAAATATAAAGTGTGCAGAAACTTGGCACACACTATAGAAACAAATATTCTCTAAACTCATCAACCAAAACTACCCTTGCCAAAACTTTCCGTCTGCCTTCTCTGCTTTATGGTGCATCTGTACTTACCAACTTACAGAACTCCACTAGGTACAAAATGGAACAGTGCCTGAATAAAATGGCCAAATTTGCCACCAACTCAAAAGCCAGATCACATCACTGTTTATCTTTACAAACACTAAACTGGCTAGAATTCCCGGCCTTCCCTATCAGGGATTGATATTAGAGTATAGGCAAAGAGAAAGAAATAGGGGATCCTAAATGAAAGACCAGCACTGGTAGAGTTTTTAGCAGAATATAGAATAGAAACTGCCATTAAAAAAAGGTATACTTAGTACAGCATATAAAATGTTGCATGATAACTATAAGAATCAATCAGAGGAGGTTAGAAAGGATTGGGTAGAGAGACCGGATAAGCAATTCACAAAGAAACAATGAGAGGATATATGTATTTCTCCCAAATATGCAATTAAATCTAGAAAATTTAGGATTTTTGCCTGGAAATGTTTGAAGAGATATTTCTATACACTAAGTAGACTAAAGAGAAATTTTACTCAGGCAGACAAAAAATCTTGGAGATGTGATGGTGAAGAAAATGGTAATTGGGAACATATTTTCTGGGAGTGTGGTGAATTGGCAGACTTAAGGATTCCCTGCAGGATTCACTGCCAGAGATGCTGGGTGAGCAGATTGGTCTGACGAGGGAGATGATTTTTCTGAGCTATGATACAGAATTGGATTTGCCTAGGCATGGTAAGGCCTTGTCATGTCTAATAATGGTCGCTGCCAAAAAACATTTACTGAAAAATCGAAAACAAAATCTAAACCAACTATACTAGAAGTAGTAAATACAGTAACAGAGATAAACTAACTGGAATTGAGGTCTTTGGAAAGGGTAGGAGTGAACTACATAGGAAAAAATGTGAATTGTGGGAACAATGCATATAAGGGAGGAATGAGGTTTAAAAGGTGGCCAGACATAAATGAACTATGTAATGTTTGAAAAAGATTGGGTAGCTTATAAGTAATGTATAATGTTTGCAACTGGGAGTGTGGCAGTATGGTTTATGATGTAAAATGCTTGCAACTAGGATTGTGTCTGTGTGGTTTGTTTTCATTTATATAAATGTATGATTGCCTGTGTAGTAAGTGATGGTTTAATAAAGATGTTTCTTGTTTAAAAAAAAGCAGGAATTGAATATGTTATGTAATGTTGCTTAGGTTATATGATATATAACAATATATGTGAAGTAAAATGTTTGTTATGTTAATTATAATGCGATTACTTTTCTATGAATGAAAATGTGCTTATGTCACAAGTGATAATTCAGTAAAGGTGTTTGAAAAAAATAACTGGCTAGAATTTGCCAATCACTTACTATATGTTCAAATGCTAACACTCCACAACATGGTCTACAAACCCCTAGCTTTTCCAGCTCTGAATAACATCAACAAAGCATACAACCCAAACGGAACCCTGAGGTCTGAAGATAAGAAACTTCTCACTATCTCCAAACCCTTTAAAACAGCTGGACAAAGCCTGTACTCACACTAAGTTTGCAACTTCCTCCCGCTGTCAATAAAAAACATTTCTAACCTAGTAGCATTCAAAACATACCTTAAGACAGCACATGAACAACTCTTGGCAGTGCCCATGTACTGACCCAGGCTAATCATTTTACCAGCCCGGACTAATATCTCCCTCAATTTCTTCCTCCCTCTTTCTTACTATCCTTTTCTTCTTCACTCTACTCCAACCTTACCTCCCTCTAAATATCCCTCCCTCCTACTAATCTCCTCGACACCCTCTCCCTTCCCCTCCCTCTTACTATTGCTATTCCATCTAACTAGCTGTCTCATCTCTACGCCATCTAAGCAAAAAAAAAAAAAAAAACACTTGCACGGTATGTACTTAGCTGATATCCTAATCCTATGTATACTTACCATCTAGTATGTAAATATTCAATGTTTACATATTATGCCTGAATAAAATGGCCAAATTTGCCACCAACTCAAAAGCCAGATCAAATCACTGTTTATCTTTACAAACACTAAACTGGCTAGAATTCCCGGCCTTCCCTATCAGGGATTGATATTAGAGTATAGGCAAAGAGAAAGAAATAGGGGATCCTAAATGAAAGACCAGCACTGGTAGAGTTTTTAGTAGAATATAGAATAGAAGCTGCCATTAAAAAAGGTATACTTAGTACAGCATATAAAATGTTGCATGATAACTATAAGAATCAATCAGAGGAGGTTAGAAAAGATTGGAGAGAGAGACTGGATAAGCAATTCACAAAGAAACAATGGGAGGATATATGTATTTCTCCCAAATATGCAATTAAATGTAGAAAATTTAGGATTTTTGCCTGGAAATGTTTGAAGAGATATTTCTATACCCCAAGTAGACTAAAGAGAAATTTTACTCAGGCAGACAGCAAATCTTGGAGATGTGATGGTGAAGAAAATGATAATTGGGAACATATTTTCTTGGAGTGTGGTGAATTGGCAGACTTAAGGATTCCCTGCAGGATTCACTGCCAGAGATGCTGGGTGAGCAGATTGGTCTGATGAGGGAGATGATTTTTCTGAGCTATGATACAGAATTGGAATTGCCTAGGCATGGTAAGGCCTTGTCATGTCTAATAATGGTTGCTGCCAAACAACATTTACTGAAAAATCAAAATCAAAATCGAAACCAACTATACTAGAAGTAGTAAATACAGTAATAGAGATAAACTAACTGGAATTGAGTTGAAGGTTGTACGTTAGGCCTGGCAAGCCAGTACGTAAAAATCTACTGCCAATCATTAGTGGACAGGAGTTCCGCTGTGGCGACCCCTAACCGGGAAAAGCCAAAAGACACAAACAAACTATATATTACGTAAAAAGGTTTTAGTCATCTGCCTCATCGCAATGTATTTACTATTTGTATTTCTATTATATACAATTATTGTTCTTTTAATATTTTACTTAATTGCCTTCATTGCTTATAAGGTTTGTAAAGTGTAGTCTGCAAATGGAGCTTTTATCCCTGGGCCTCTGCTGAAAATGAGTTCTTTCAGAACCAGTCAGACCATCCTGGTAAACAAATGTCAACTAAATAAATACATTTATGTGGGATGACTTTAAACTATATTGCTAGTTATATTGTATTAGATTATATTTCCAACCCAAGTTATAACTTCTGACATAGTTACTCAGCTCATTTCTATGTGTAAAAGAGATGTAAAAATGGAGTGCATTTTGTGTGATCAACATATTTGGTCGTCAAAACTATTTTTTGGGAAAGAAGTAAATATTAGATTAATTGCAACTAGACCCAGCTCTGCTCTGTAAGGTATTCTGACAAAAGTTTGTCTCTTCTCTGACTGTTGTCTTAGTACTCTTACATTTTTGACCTTTGTAATAGCCATTCTTCTATTGGTTGAAATGTATATGCATTAATGTCATGTCTCTTCAGAACATGTAAAATAGATTTTTAGGTAACATGTCAAAGGCTTTAATAAGACCCTAGAAAACTGCTAGAATTACAAATTGCAAGCAATTTGTCATGCTTACTATGACATAAAATTCTTGAAACTGGTCATTATAGAACAATTCTTTAAAAACTCATGGCAGATAATGTACAGCATTGAATTATAAGACTCAGACTCTGTTATTATGTTGGGTAAACCTTTCAAGAACCATTGTCCCAAGACTGAAGTTAGGCTAAATTGTCCAGCATTCCAGACATTCCAGTCATTAACTCCTTCATAAATTTGAACTACTTACTATTATTACTAATCGTATTTTATGTAAAAGGTACTCTAATACATATCTTATTCCATTTACCAAAACTCCTGGTATAGAAACTGGGCTCAGATTATTATTTTGTGTCAGTAGTGTTTAAAGAAATATTTTCAAATTCTACATAGGGTCAAGCCTTGTTTACAAATTCTAGCTTCAAGATTATATAATCAATTTCCTGATTCATTTCCCAATGAAACTGTCATTCAAGATATTTCAACCGTAGAATCATATATCCAAAATGTATTTATTTCTAAAGGATCTATTTACTGGCTATTCATGTTTTCATCATAATTATTGTCAACCTCATTTTCCCATTTTTAGTCAATGTGACTAATTCACCTAGAGCTAATGTTTGCTAATTGTGAATTCACTTACTTGAAATATGCCTTCTTATTTTTCCTCCTTAGTGTCTTACTCACTTCATACTTAGTCTTTAAAGCTTTATTAACCCTTCATTTTTTTTTGCCATCAACTTTAACCTTGTCTTATTCATCTGAGTCAATTATTTCTTATAAAAATCTCTCTTTCTCTATCTCTCTCTATATATTTAGATAGTACACACAAGCACACACACACACACACACACACACACACACACACACACACACACACACACACACACATATATATATATATATGTGATTTCAGTATCTTGAGACTATAAATTCGAAGTCTGAAAATAGCAAAAGTGCATAATTGCGAATTCGAAGATCTCAAATTCGTGGGTTATGACTTTACACTATGTAATGTCTGGGATTGTATGTGGATGGTGTGTGGTGCCATGTGTGGATTTTGGTGTTATGTCAGGTAAGTGAGGGTTTTGTAAAGGTTTTGGGTGGGAGTTTGAGTGTATGTGAATGTGCTGATGTGTGTGATATGTGTGTGAGGAACTGTGGAATGTGTATGTGTGTGTGTGTGTGTGTGTGTGTGTGTGTGTGTGTGTGTGTGTGTGTGTGTGTGTGTGTGTGTGTGTGTGTGTGTATGTGTGTGTGTTTGCTTTGTTTACTGTTTGTGCATTCTTGGAGTTAGTATATATAAGTAGGGGGTGTGGGGGGCACATGGGGGCTTGTCACCCTGCTTATTTGTGTTGTAGGTTTGTGGATGTGTGTTGTTTTGTTTGTTTATGTTGTGATGTGGTGTTGTGGTATATGTGTGGTCTGGTGTGTGCTGTGTTTTAGGTGTTTTGAATTTCGCAGTTTTGGGCTTCGCCGTTTTGGTGTTTCAGTGTTGTGTGGATTTGATTTCAAGGTCTCGAAAAACTGACATTCGAGATGTCAGTATTTCAAGATTATGAAGTGAATCCACACACACACACACACACACACACACACACATATATATATATATATATATATATATATATATATATATATATATATATATATATATATATATATGTATATATATATATATATATGTGTAGAGAGAGAGAGACACACACACACACACAGATCAAACACTCATATCAGTGATCCTCTAAACAGTGATCACTTTAAAGTGAATGCTCAAAAAAGCAAACAATTATTACTTTCTATTTTTTGAATGGGGGCAAACCAATCTGCAATCATTATTTGGGGGACTATGCCCCCATACCCCCTGCTAATTACATATACTAACACTAAGATCACACAACAGTGGGTAATGGCAAATTCCCTTACCATGCTGTATTGCAACCCCATTCATAGGTTCATAGGTTCATAGGTTCATAGGAGATTACTAGGATAATAGCATAAGGCACCTTACAAGCCTAGCCAATATAAACCTGATTTTACCCAGTATGTGTCTCCTAGGGGCAAGAGGATAGCATGGACTTGTGATTATGCCTTGAGTATCTTACAAATTACCCCTGGCTATAAGGGATGTAGACACTACCCCAGGTGTGAATTTGTGATTCCCCATCCATTGATCCAAACTGCATTTGAAGAGGGCCAGGGCCAGGGGAGGGTTCTGCTTAAAGTGAATAGGAAACTTATTCCAAAGAAGAGTCAGTGTCTGAGACACATATCTGTCTCTTCAGCATGTTTTGCTTGAGTTGCTGATTAAGTTTAGATTCCTAGATCAGGTTATCTTTGTACTGTTTGACTTGTGAATATGTAGCAGCTCCATCAGAGCTGGATTTGTGAGTGCCTTGTAGGTCAGGCATAGGTCACCTCTTAATAGTTGGTAGGAAACAGAGTAAAGAGATAGGGCTTTTAGTCTATCTGCTTAAGACATGTTGTTTACACCCTGTATTTTCTTTGTGAGTAATCTCTGAGATAACTCCAGGTACTATAAGTGCCTAGTCAAGTGCATGCCAAATGGCACATTGTACTAAATTATTGGTCTAATGAGAGCTAAGTACAGCAGGACTATAAATTCCCTGCATCTGGATGCATAACTTTACTTATAAGTTGTGCCACATAGACTTCCTCATGGGTCTATATTAGATACTCGAACATTTAAAAGTTCGAATCACTACAGAATGAACAGTAGTGATTGAACTTTTAAAAGTTCAAATATATATATAAAAAAAAACTAAATAAAAAAAGAAAAACTAAAGGGTGTAAGCAGGGGGGCAAGTCCCCTGCACCCCCACACCTCCCGCTACTTAAATATACCAACTCCAAGATCACGCTACAGTGTAGGAAATGGGAAATTCTCCATTTCTGCACTGTAGCACACTGAAGTGCGATCTTGGAGTTGGTATATTTAAGTAGCGGGGGGTGTGCGGGGTGCAGCTTTGTATGTGGGGGGTGCAAGGGGGCTTGCCCCCCTGTTTAAACCTTTTACTTTTTCTTTTTTTTAAATATTGTTTTTATAAATATTTGAACTCTTAAAAGTTCGATCACTAAAGTTCATTTTTTAGTGAGTCGAACTTTTAAACTTTTGAATATCTATTATAGACCCCTTCCTCACCACTATGGACACATGGTGGTCAATGTTCATTGTACTGTCTATCTGTTTACCTAGATCTCTCCCCTCTGAGACTGCTCTTAGGGGTGTGGTATTGATATTATAATTCACAGGGGTATTTGACTTCCAAAACTGTATGAAAATGCATTTTTTCACATTTAGTTTTAGACCATGGTTAAGACACCAATCATTTGTATGATCTAGACCCTCCTGAAGGATATTTATATTGCTGAGAGATTCAGTGATTACCCCCAGGTTGCAATCTTCAGTAAACTTTGTCATTAAGAGGACTTCCACATTAGCATTGACTTCAGAAAAGTAAATTCCAAACAGTAATGGTCCCAACTCTGTGCCCTATGGTACACTATTAGTAACTGGCCTCTTGCTAAATCTGGATTCACCCACTTTAACCATGTGTCCTCTCCATGAAACAATTGACTATTCATCTGGTGATGTAGGGATTTATGTCCAGTTTTCTGAGTTTATTTATAATACCTGAGTGGAGAATTTGTGTCAAATGCCGTGGCCAGGTTGAGGTAGGTGGTATGTGTAGTTGTATCCTCATCCATGGCCTTAGTGATTTTCTCAAAGAAATCTACCAGATTCAGTAGGCATGACCTGATCATGACAGAGATGAATTAGAATAGGTCCAGTTTTTGGAGGTTTCCTATGCCATAATTTATCAGGTCCATGATTATTCTTTCCATGGCCTTACATATAAGACTAGTCAAACTTATGGGTCTATAATTTCTGGTCAGCAGATTGTCTCCCTTTATGCAGAGGGATGACTGTTGCTGTTCTGCACTCTATTGGGACAAAGCAAGTACATAGGCTGTGGTTAAATAGACATCCTAAAGGGGCTAATAAGTCCTGATTTATGCTGTTTAAGAGACAACCTGATATATCGTTAGGCCATGTTTTTAGCTTTAGAGAGCACAATGGTAACCTGTTCTTTGGTGATAATTGGCAGTGGACTGGTGAAGGATATTTCTTGGGGGAGAACTGTAGGTGATGGGGAGGTGAAATTTGAGCTGAATTTGTCGGTCAGCAGATTTGTTATATCTTCCAGCTGAATAAAATTTGAGCTGAATTTGTCAGTCAGTAGATTTGTTATATCTTCCAGCTGAATACAGGTGATACCATCTGCAACTAATTCAGCACATTATTGGGTGTTGCCCTCAAGACTGTGGACATAACTGAGAAATGCCTTATGGTTATCCTAAGCTTTAGAGGCTACTTTTTACCTCAAAGTCTGCTTTCAGAGACTTTACTTTCCCGATTTGCTTGTTTCAACAAATAAGGGGCTTTTTGCTCTGTTGTGCACATTCCGTCTTATGTCTCAACAGGATCTTCTTTCTTTTGTTGTACAACCTATTAATACAGGGGTCCACCAGGGTGGCTTCTTTTTGCAGTTTGACCTGGGTATATTTTGGTCTGGTACTGGCATTATTATGCAGTTGTTTGTATGGATGTACAGGGCTTTTGTGTATACCTCTGCATAGGTTTCGTTTTCTGAATTTGGGGAAGCTTGGAAACTAGCTATGCCATCCCTTAATAGGGAGTAATTTACCTTAGAGAAGTTCTTAAAGAATTTGGGGTTAGGTAGGGAGACTAGTTTTACCTTTATTTCAAAGGAGACCTCTTTGTGATCTGATCTTACTAGTGTAGACATCACAGTGGGGTGGGACTGCAGTTTGTGAGTACAAGATCTAGGATATTTGTTTGCCCAGTGGGAGTGCAGACTAGCTGCTCCAGCACATTTGAATTTATAAAGTCAAGAAATCTTTGGACCTGCATGCCAGTTGTTGTGTATGCCTCCCAATTAATGGAGGGCTAGTTAAAAATCACCCATGATTATGATATTGGGCTGGATATTGAGTGATTCTAATGGCTTCAGATATGATGCATGGTTTTCCTGGTTCTTAATATTGGGCAGCCTGTAGCTAGAAAGAATATGATAATGGATTTTTCCCATGGTTAGTTGGACATGGAGTATCTCAGTCATGTCATATTTTTTTACCAGCCTTGGGGTGTGCTCATCCTTTCTGTAGATAGATACACCTCTGCCATTTATTCTTTCATGTTCAGTAGGTCATTAGAATGTATGAAAGGCATTATAGCCATGCACTGCTGGAGTGCTTTCTGTGGCTTTGAGCCAACTTTCAGTAACTGCATGCACGTCAGCATCCTCCAGTGTGAGGAGAGCATCCAGGGAGTGCAATTTCTTGTTGACTCCTAGCACTGAGCAGTAATACCTTTATCTTGCTCTGAGTAGCTTTTGTTATGTTGGAAGGTCTTTCTATTTGGCAATGCCTGAAAAGGCATTATATTGGTGGATAACGTTTTGACCAATAAAAAGCTTAGTGGTGACAGGCAAAGACCATCCCTAGCAAAGCAGCATGGTCATTAAGTCATGTTCTTCCAGGCTGACAAATATTGGACCCCTTTGGAATGACACCAGTAGCTAAGCTAATTAATAAAGTCAATCATTTTCAGTGATATTGCTTCATCGACCTGGAGACAGTAGAATGCTCCTCAATGCCAGACTAATGCTTGCCTGTGACACATATTCTGAGAGATCAATAATGTCTCTCTTCATATAGCTCAAGGAGGTACATTTCAGGTCTTTCACACCAACATGGCTTATAACTGAGTCATACTGGTACTTAGGGGCAAGTGCTCTGAGTGTTTGTTTGATCTGGTGAATCTTGGCCCCTGACAGGCAGATAACATTTCCCTTATCCAGCCTAGTAAGAGAGACATCAGTGTGTCTCACAATATATCCTATGACTAGAATATTGGGTTGTGGAGTGTTTTGCCTTATGGGACTGGGAATTGAGACTCAGTGAGATGTGCATTTATGTGTTGTGTTGGGAACTGTCTTGTTTGTGTCCATGCAGAGTTTCTGAGGCCTGCACCTGAGAGATCTTTGAGGTTTGGGTAAATTATATGTGACCACCTCCGTATATGTGGGTCTATGTGTGTAGTCCTTTGTGGTTGTGGTAAGTGATGTGTGTGAGTCATTGAGAACTTGTTTGTTGCTTTTTGTGTCTGTATGTGAGAGTCTAGCCTCCAGTGTTAATGTGAAACTACAGCTCTTGCATACTGTATTTGTTTGAGAATTAAATGGTTTTCAGAGTACATAAGGCAATTTTTACATTGCGGCAGGATCACCATATCTGTCGACCAAGCTGTATGCAGAAGTAAAAGGATAGTGTCCATCCATGTTTGCAGATTATAATGTATACTTGAAAGGATAGGAGTGGAAACCAGATGCTTTCTGAGTGGCAATAGTCCTGGGTGCTATAATAAGGGTAGATAGACCTAAACAGTCCTAACTAAATGTGTAAATAATGTTCACTATGCAAACTAATTGCTCCATGAGTAACACGGGTCTGTGGTAAAGTTCTGTGGAGTTTTTAGAAGAAAATTTCAACTTCCGGTGATAGCATGCATACAAAGCACTTGTAACCACTGCTGTGCAAAGAACAGCCTCTTCCAAATATGAGACTTCTATACAATCAGAAAAAAGCAGGTTTTACACTAACTGTACCCTAAGGCCAATCAGGAAAGCATACAATGAGCTTTCCACCAGCAATTTCAAGCCCAAATAGGTGAAATCAGCCTTCTCCTGTCACAAGGGTACAGACTTTAACCCTCTTTGTAAAATGACTGGTTTAGAGCGCAAGTGTTAAGGAACCTCAAACAGATGCCTAATAATAACTAAGAAACACTAGCTACAATGTATCCATTGCATAATAGTAGCCCTTATGGCAGTTTGAAAATGTAACTTTAAACTTTAAAGAAGTGAAAATATATATATATATATATATATATATATATGTGCGTGTATATATATATATATATATATATATATATATATATATATATATATATATATGGATCTACTTTGATCCAGCAAATTTACGTTATATCTAAACGTAAAGTCACGACCTCACTCTCGCAAAAGTGCATTTTTTTCGAAAATGCACTTTTGTCTAAAAACAAACATAAAACCTAAACCAAAAAAAACCCCCACTAAACACGGATTCCCCCCTGCACACCTCCCTGCTTTAATATTCTCACTCTGAGATCGCACTACAGTGGGGAAAAGGGAATATACCCTTATCCCCACTGTACCACTATCTCAGCAATAGTTGCTTAGTTGTACATCAGTACTAAATGTTGATGTACAACTAACATCACAAGCAAACGGCATGTTTTTCTTCCTTTTCTGTTGTTTTTTTATTTTTATTTTTGTTTTTACATGAAAGTGCATTTTTTTCAAAAAACTTCGAAACTGAGGTCGCGAATTTTTCATATCGATGAAACATAAATTCGCTGGGATCAAATGTATATATATTTATTTATAGCACACAAAAACTTTCACAGTATAATGAAAATCTGAACAGGGCACTGGCAAAGCAAGCAGCTCTGTGCAAATGTGTTGAATTTATGCCAGCACTGGAAATACAGGAAGCAGACTACGGAATCTTCTGGCTAATAAAAGACTATACTTAGAATCCTTTTATGGCTTCTCAACTCACATAGACCAGGTAAGCACCTACTGCCACTAGATGAATAATCCTAGTCCACCTAATGTAAAAGTACAGTAAAAGAGTGTCCACAGTGAAATGCTACCACAAACTTAAACTTGTGGAAAAGCAATAAATAATTAAAGATGGCAGCAGTGTACTTTAAACAGCTTATAGAGGTGTGATTATTCATTAAAAGTACTTCAATATGTAGAAATAAGCCAAGAGCCAATTAATTGAGCAGAATTTATACAGGCACTAAAAGCAATATAAGCTGATTAATAAGCCCTCCAGTAAATAAAACAACTACATGCATGAAACTCTGGTGTGCTCCCCAACCTATACAGATCAGGCCACCACCCACTGCCATTAGATGTAAAATCCATTGTCCTTTTTATATAAAAACACAGAAAAGAAGTTGCTAATGTATAAAAATACACTACTTTATTGAACAGCTAGCTAGATGATGAATTCAGAGCAAGCAAATCAGTGGAACAGACAATGAGAGGCAAAATGCACTTTTTTTCAAAATAAGCAAAAGGAAAGGCAAATAAATAATTCAAGATATAAGTAGCAGTAGAGAAAGGGAGGCGCTCATAAGCTCAATTTACTATGAGGGCAGGCATCTTAAAATGCTTAAGCTTTGAGTATTATCAGAAAAGACAAAGTCACAGATATTCTCTATGTATATAAGTATCACTCAAGAAGCAAATTAACCAGTGAAAAAAGCATCTGAAATGTGCAACATTGGTAATTTAAGTGTCTATCTGCCACTTAGAAAAAAAAAACCACCAGGCAAAACAGATTTCTTAAAACAGAAAATAAAATGGAGCAGGTAAAACAGAAATGGCTTAACAGTAGCCAACACATGGTTCAGAAAGTAAGACAGTCACAAGATCACATACAACAATAGCCAACATGCAACTCAGGAAGACTTCCTCCTAGTAAGGAAAAGGCACTGGGGTAGAATCCATGATTGCAAAGCCATCACCAGTGTAACAGTCAGCTGACAGCATACACCACTGATTGGAAGTTGACTGGAGAGAAGGGACAACAGTTCAAGGATTTACTCAGGGCTCTAGCATTCAAAGAAGAGGAGGAAATAGGTGGAGGTAAAAAAAATGGCAGTGCCTCAAAACAGCATGTGTTAGTATTACAGAACAGACATATAGCAGAGCCAGGTATGGAAATAAGGTAGATAAGGAAAGCTGGTGGTGGAATACAGAAGCCCATGAAGTGATCAAAAGAAAGGAGAGCAGAAAAAAATGGCAGCTAGAAAAGCCCGACCAGGTTTGGAATGAATACTGGTTGGCTAACAAAGGAGCTAGGAAAGGAGTTGCAATAGCAAAATGTAGGGCATCAGAGGCACTCTACCAACTTATGGAAAGTGACTCAGAGGTGGTAGAAAGAAACTATATCAGGTTGCAAGGCAAAGACAGAAAGATAAAGAATATAGTCAGGCACCCTTTATAAGGGATGCCAGCAACAACATGTTCATCAGTCCACAGGACATCATAGCAGAATAAAGGAGTATTTTCAGCAGCTTCTGAATGTGGAAAACCCCACAGAAGCTGTACTGCCCCAGAAACAGCCTAAAATGAGAGAATAAGAGGATCCCACCCTAGAAGCCATAAGAATAGCACTAAGGAAAATAAAGTCATGGAAAGCAGCAGGCTCAGATGAGGTCACAGTAGATATGATAAAGATGATGCATGAGATAGAGAGAAATGGCTCCTTAGGGTACTCATAGCAGTGTGGAGAGAAAGGTGTATTCCCAGATGACTGGAGAATAAGCATACTCATGCCAGTATAAAAGAACAAAGGGGACATCCACAACTGTATGTAATAAAGTGGCATCAACCTCCTATCACATTGCATTAAAATTCTGGAGAGTATGATTGATAAACGGATACACAGAGTAGTAGAATGCAAGATGGGAGATGAGCAGTTTTGATTCGGATCAGGATGCATCACAATTGACCCGATGTTTGCAGTGAGACAGATAGCTGAGAAGATGCTAGAGATGAGGAAAGAGTCCAACTGGGTATTCCTAGACTTGGAGAAAGTATATGACAAAGTCCCAAGATAGCTGATCTGGCCATTACTGTGAAGGTTTGAAGTCCCAGAAACATTGGTAGAATCAGTGCAGGTTATGTGCAAGGAACCAATGACTCTAGTATGAACAGTGTTTGGCCTCACAGAGGGTGTCCCAGTGGGAGTGGGTGTACACCAGGGATCAGCTCTGAGCCCACTGCTGTTCATACTGGTGATGGACTACATTAGCAAACAGGTTGGAGGGGCAGATCAACAAAGTTACTGTATGCAGATGATGTGGAATTACAGGCAGACTCTGAGCAAGAACTTCAGCAAAGGATAGGGGAATGAAATGCAAAACTGAAGGCACATGGCATGAAACTAAGCATAGATAAGACAGTGGTGTTGGTAGCAAACTGGGGAAATCAGAAGAAGCTGAAAAATTAGATAGAAGAGAAGATAGTGGAATATGTAAATAGCTTCAAATATCTGGGAGAGGTGGTTGAGGAGAATGGAAGTCTGAATGAAGAGGTCAAAGCTACAACCAGAGGGGCTGCAGCTGACTGGCATCAAGTCTCAGGTGTAGTCTATGACAGAAGAATGCCAAAGAAGCTGAAAAGTAAGGTGTTCAAGATAGTGGTGTGACCAGTACTACTGAATGGTACAGAAACCTAGGCAGTAAAGGCAGAACAGATGAAGAAGTTAGAGGTGATGGAAATGAAGTGCTTGAAAAGGGTGGTAGGATGCACACTGTGGGACAGGCGAAGAAATGAAGTCATAAGAGCAGAAGTCAAAGTAGCTGCAATTGCAGAAAAAATCAAAGAGAACAGATTACGGTGGTTTGGACATGTGTAGAAAAGCAGAAGACAATCTGCTGAAGAAGATTTGGAACAGACAGGAAGAAGGTAAGAGGAAATGAGGATGTCCTGCAAAGAGGTAGATGGACTGTGCGAAAGTAGACCTGCAACAGTCAGGCATGAGTGTAGAAGAAGGCAGGAGTGTGGCACTGAATAAAGATAGATGGCTACAGTTAACACGATACCCCGACCCCCTGTAGAAAAGGGGGATGATGATGATGATGATGATGAAGTAAAACAGAACTATCTATCAGTTTAAGCAACTCACAGACAAAAAAATAGATTTACTTTCCTCACCTGGTAGGGAGTAACCAAAAGTGCTTGTAGATTTTGCAGGCCTTGAATCTTAGACACAAATATTCTCTGTGAATTTATGTATCACTCAAGAAATAAATTAATCAACAAAAAAAAAACGTGAATCATGCAGCCTAGGTAATTTTAGTGTCTGTCTACCACATAGAACAAAAATACCAGCAAAATACCAGGCCAAGCAGATTACTTAAAGCAGAAAACAAAATGCAGCAGGTAAAACAGAAAGTAGCTGTATCAGTTCAAAAGACTGCCAACAAAAACTTCATTAGGAAGAATCTTCACTCACATGACCGTTCGATTTCTTTATAGCTTGATAAAGCATTCGGTCTTCCTAATTGTCACTATATATATGTGTGTGTATATATCTATATATATATATATATATATATATATATATATATATATATATATATATATGGGTCTAGTTTGATTCACTGAAAACTCATTTCACTGAATTTCAATTCATCCTCAAAAAATTGCTGAAAGCTCAAATAAATGAAAACCCTTTTCACTGAATGTAAGTACTGTTGGACACATAAAACGCACATGCCCTTTTCCCCATGGTAGTGTTATCCTGGAGTTAGTATATATAGTTTTGGGTGGATGTGGGGACACAGCCCCCCACATTGGGGGTGCGTGGGCATAGCCTCCCACCTACTTAGCTTTTATATTTATGAATCTCATTTCACTGAAATCTAACAATATAAAACCAAAATTAGATCGAGGGCTCTGCCCCCACACCCCCTTAACTACTTATACTAACTCCAGGATTGCAATACAGTGGGGAAAAGGGCATTTACATTTTAATTGCCTATCAGCACTTACTTTCAGTGAAATGTGATTCAGTGAAATGAGTTTTCAGTGATTTGAGCTTTCAGAGATTTGGTGTGAGTGTTTTGAAATTCAGGGAAATGAGTTTTCAGTGAATCAAAGTAGACCCATATATATATATATATATATATATATATATATATATATATATATATATATATATATAGATATGGATCTAGGACTGTTGAATGAAAGTTCAACAGTCCAAATCCAAAATCAGAGATTTCAGAGATTTGGTGTGAGCAGCTGGAGAGACCACAGAGGTACCTAACCAAGAGGATTACTGGCCTCAAACAGTTGCCCTATGCAGCATGATTGAAAAAGCTAAAACTGTTCTCTGTTGCATACCGCCTTCTCAGAGGTAATCTCTGTCTAACATAAAGAGCCATGTCCAACTCAGAATTGTTGAACATGCTCCATCTTAGCAAAAAGAAAATCTACTCGAGCTACACCCTCTAGGGATATAAACCTCAACACAACAATGAATAGAACATGCTGGAGGGATAGATTCCCTTCACAGAGACTTCCCTTACTATGGAGCACAGTCCCGATCTACATAAGACAGAGCCCCTCGCTATCACTCTTCAAGAGGAACCTTGATGAGTGGATGGGTAACAGAAAGTTCACACCGGGGATCACACCAACAGCACTACTAGATAGGGGACAAGGGTACTAACTGCTAGTACAAGGGTCTAGGGAACTACTAAAGGGGAGGTGAATACCGCACAATGTGGCTGGGTAATATATGCCTTCAGGCAGATAGCCCAGTACCAACCTATGAACCTATGAGTGTTTTGAAATTCAGTGAAGTTAGTTTTCAGTGAATCAAAGTAGACATATATATATATATATATATATATATATATATATATATATATATATATATATATATATATATATATATAATATATTTATTTAGGACTGTTGAACGAAAGTTCAACAGTCCAAATCCAAAATCACCAAACGCACTTTAATGAAAATGCTTTTACTGAAAAAGCACTTTTGTTAAAGTGCATAAAAAATAAATAAAAGGAAAAACAACAAAATGGTGTTTATGCAGGGGGGGGGGGGGCTATGCCCCCTGCACCCCCCACACACCCCTTACTTTAATATTCTCACTCCGAGATCACACTACAGTGGGGAAAAGGAAAAAAAAATCCCTTACCCGCACCATAGGACGATCTCCACAATAGTCATTCCCCCACGACTCCCTCTGGATGCAGGCATACATACGTGAAAGTGCTTTTTCAGTTAAAAGCACTTTCGTGTAAGTATGTCCGACCATTAAGCCTTCGGAGAAAAGCACCGTCAAGCATCAGCCTGAGAACCATATATATATATATAGATATATATATATATATATATATATATATATAGATATAGATATATATATATATATATATATATATATATATATATATATATATATACACACACACACACACACACACACACACACACACACACACACACACACACACACACACACACACACACACACACACATTTATATAGATAGATAGATATACCCTGGGATTTAGTTTACTCTGTGTAGACTTAAAGAGAAGCCTACACAGAGTTTACGTGTTTGTGTGATGAGCTGCAGTGCTAATTGCCTATGCATGCCGCGCATCATGCTTTCACAAATACAAGCAAGGTTTCATGGCCAGCAACAGTTTTGACAGCCAGGAAACTGTGTACAGCAGTGCAAACACATTCAGACATGCAGACATGTTTACCTATGGGCAAACTTATTCTGAGGGATTGTGTTGACAGCCACAATTAATTTAAGGCAATGAATGCATTACTAACAAACAAAAGGAAAATGCAAACAATGTGAGTTACAGTACAAACATGCTTTTGCCATACTGAAATAAAGGTTTGGTGATGCTCATCAAGGGTACATAGACTACTGCATTATAAAGACAGTAGTCTATGAAAGTGTGTAAATTAGAAAGAGCCACAGAGGTGAATGGTAGGAATGAAGAAAGGGGAAGAGAACAAGTGAAACATGGTAATGTACACCAGAAAAGGTCATGCCAGTGTGCATACACCCCAAAGACAAGGCGTTGTAGCATGAACATTAATCACATATGTACATACAGTATGGACTGCTAATTAAACCTCCTGAGTGGGTATATTCACATCATCACACAGTTACTTTTATATTATTTGACTCTCAGACAAGGTCACATATCAATGTAGATGATGATGTTGTGATATAGGCAAACTGACATGATCACTGGAGAGGACATTTAGCTTGGATGGTATATACAACGGGGGGTATGTGCATATTGTGAAGATGTGGCAAAAGAGTTGCTTAAATATGAATGTCATATCAGCACAGGGCTCAACAAATTGGGACACATAGCAATAGACTCATGGACAACAGTAGACAGAGGCATGCACATATCAGCATTAATCTGTGTCATTGACATAAAATATGTAATTGCAAGTTATTAATATATTCTGTGTGAACATACCACTGTAATGCTTTGTCAGTGATCTACAAGGGAAATCAAGCACAGTTTCTTCAAAATGATCACTTTTGGGAAGTGTTAAGAGGGGCACTGTTATACCTGCATTTTAAATTAGGAACAATCCTGGTTAGTTGAGAGGTTTGCATGACACATATATGCCACAATCCACACTTGCATGAATGTAACCCATGCCATCAATTTTGTCAATGAGCTATGTATTCACTGGGTGCACCACAGGAAGATGTATCACACAATCATCTTGTATAACACCTTGAGGGGAAGTCTGCACTGTCAACTTTCTATGGTTAGTTACAAAGAATACTTATACATGAACAAAAAGACATGTGGAAGCACACTGTGGCAAAGGTGATACATTTGAATAAGCCATCCCTGTAAGATGAGTAGTGAGGTACATGCAAAATGGTGCATTGTACTCAATTATTGGTGTGACAGGGGTTGAGAAAAATGGGATTATCATGTCCTTTGATGTGGACAGCCTGCTCATACTCAGGATTTCTGCTACATATAAAAGATTTGTCACTACTGTTGGCACATGCTGGTGTAAGTTCCACTTACTATCTACCTGAGTACCCAAGTCATGTACCACTTGGTCTGCTCATAGGGGTGTACTGTCTATATTGTAATTAGCTTGCATATTTGCTTTCAAAAGGAAATAATCATACTTTTTGTTCATTACTGTGTCTCAATGGCTTGCCACCAGTCATTTTTGTGTGTTAATACTTTCAGCAGTAGATCAATAGCATTCTTAGATTCAATTGATTGTCCACAATTTACAGTTATCCACAAAGCTGGTTAGGCAAATGATGTCTAAGCTTGTCTTGACTTATGAAAATTAAATACTGAACAGGATAGAGCTTAGTTCAGAACACTGAAGTATAGACCTGGTCAATGAACTCTAGCTAGAGGTGATGTCACAGACTTTGACATTATGTGTCCTGTGTGTGTATGTGAGATCCATTTGTCTAACCACTTGGTGACACAGGTATTTATGCCCACTGGAAACAGTTTCTCTGTAATTCTTGAGTGTGGATTTTTGTCAAATTCCTTGGCCAGGTGAAGTTATTGGGATGACACACTTTTCCTCATGCATGCCCTTGGTGATCTTCTTGAAGAAATCAGCCAAATTTATCAGACATGATGTACCCTTAACAAATCAAAAATAGGTTGGGTACACAGTCAGGACGTTACTTGTGCTTTTTTGATATGGTCCATGATGAGTTGTTGCTCTGCCTCACAAATGAGGGGAGTCAGGATTATTGGTGTATAATTCCCTGCAACAAGTGGTGGTTCCCCTTGTTCAGACAGATGACTGTCACTGTATACCCTTCTGCAAGAATATAGGCTGTCTGTAGGTTGTGTTTAAGTAGGGATCCAACTTTGTCTGCTAGGTCAGGTTTTTAAATCATGGTATAGGCAACCTGGGATGTTGTCAGGACTCATTGATTCTATGTTATTAGCCTTAGAGAGTGCACATATGAGCTGCTCTGCTGAGAAAGTAAACTTAATGTTTGCATGTATACTTTGGCTGATGGCCAGTGCAGATAGGAGGTGAAGTGTGACATAAAATGCCAGCTAGCAGATTGTCTATTGTCTCTGGTTGAGTATGGCTGGTGGCATCCACAAACAGCTCTGTGCTTAACTCCGTGTTCCCCTTAACATTTCACACTTATTTAAATAAATGATCTGTGACAATATCTCCAAATACAGCTTTGGTTATGCATCACATACCACACATTGGCACTGTTCACACAGTTATGCAACTATACTAATGTCACGTAATTGCATCAGTTGCAGAACATATGCCTATATCTTTTACACTGGAAAGCTGTGTTTGAGCAGCCTGATTCCATATATGGACACATTACAAATGAGCTGGTTGTGGCACTTGCAGAACAGTTACTGACACAAATGCAGATAGTTGCAAAGTGGTGCTGGTGTCCACCTCAATAATCTTTGGGAATAGCAACACAATTGTGCATACAATGAATTCCACAAGGTTCCAATTGAATCAAAACATCTTATTTTTGTGTATTTCACAACACTGCAACATGTGAATGAAACAATACTTATGTGCCCATGTAATCAGTGTGAATTTATATTGATTTATGTCAGAGTATTTAATGATGGTAGGTATATGAATGCACACATGTGCCATACTGCAGGTGCCACTGCAGTGCTTGAATGAGAACTGCGTAGAATGTTGATCTGCTCAAATACAACAACACATGCTTTACTAAGCCAACAATATGTTTAGTATTATCCCATGTCAACAGTTTTCAGGATGCATGCTACTGCATCTATTATGGAAAGAACATGTAATCAAATGGCAGGAGTGGCCATCAATACATTACCTCATATCACAGACTGTAATATTGTCCTGTTGGCCTACCTTACATCCACACCTCAACATAACACATGACGATGACAGCAACATTGACATGTGAAATGTTCATAGGGTCATAGGACACTATTAAACTTATGGCCAGCATCACATGAAATCCTATCCTTTATTATACCATTTAAACCAAACTCCCTATATCTATATGATGGAAGATAGTAAAGCTATGTGTCTATTTGTTTAATTGCATTACATACTGCCTCTATCCATATGTGACATTTGCACTTCCCCATGCTAGAATTAGCAATCACACATCCAGTAGTCTGGATATGGCTTGCAAAGGCTAATGGAAGGGGTATGCTTCATGATGTATGTATGCATCTTTGAAAAGAGGACACATTCCACTCCTCTTCTGGAAGGATATCATGTGGCCAGAGAGAAAATGAGGATGTTGGATGCATGTGGCTATGTTAAAGGTTCTCCTAAGTGATAGTGAAATAAAAAGCAATTTAAAAGATAATACAATGGCTGTAATGTACCACCAACTACACACACACACACACACACACACACACACACACACACACACACACACACACACACACACATACACACACACAGCAGTAGACTAGTTCTGATTTGAACCCAAAAGATGCTTTATTCCAACAAAAAATTCACAACCTTCACCACAGCTGACCTAGGTTTCATCTGTATGACTTCATCAGAGTGTGGTGAAAAAGGCAGCCTGTTTTTAATAAGAACGCTCAACACACTAGTTTTGGCGTCGTTTGTTGGACTGGCTCGCGGCTAAGAGATGACATAATTCTCGCAGGGAAGCACACGAACCTTTCCTTTGCTGTTCGTGTGCTTCACCACGAGAATTATGTCATCTCTTAGCCGCGAGCCAGTCCAACAAACAACGCCAAAACTAGTCTGTTGAGCCTTCTTATTAAAAACAGGCTGCCTTTTTCACCACACTCTGATGAAGTCATACAGACAAAACCTAGGTCAGCTGTGGTGAAGGTTGTGAAATTTTTGTTGGAATAAAGCATCTTTTGGGTGAGCCCTTGCCTCCGTGGACATTTTTTACAAGTTTCATTTTTGTTCTTTGGTTTAGTTCTGATTTGAACATTGTACCTGTGTAGGTACAGAAGCTGAATTATAGACAGTGTAACACTAGTATAGCCACATATATCTGACTTTTGTATGATGAGAAGAAGATGTTGGAAGGATGTGGAGTCACATCTTGGTGTTAAATTGTCTCAAAAGTATTATTTGAATGAATACGCACTCAAGTTGTCTGCTGTCAATTACATCTAGTTACAGAAGCTGTAGAACACAACACTGAACGTTACGGCCACAGCACAACTTTAGCTTTAATATTGCCAGAGTGCACTTTATACAGAATCACATCATCTTCAGTATATAAAACAAGAAGATATTCAGAGGAGTATTTGACAGAGCTGTGGACTAACATGCCATTCTAAAATTTGTCACCGTACCAACTGTTGAATGAACACATGCACCAGTTTGCAGTGAGACTAGAACCCCTATCTAACTATGTAGAGAATACATTACTTCATACAAGCACCAAAGCACAAGTCTGACATTCATAGTGTCAGACAACACTTTATAGATGATGGGAGTAAGAGTGTCTAACAAGCTGTTATAAAATGGTCTCTAAATGTGAATTAACTGATTACAAACACACCAGTTGACTACAAGGAGAGTAGAATCCTTACCTAACTATCTACAGAACACAGTAGTTAATGCAAACACCACAGCACACGTCTGGCTTCCATAGTGCCAGGCAGCACTTTATAGCTAATTACATCAGCAGTGTGTAGTGTAAGAAGATGCTAGTCGAAGTGTCTCACATACTGTTCTATAATGGTCAGTAGAATTAGAACTAACTAAACTCAAACACACCAGTTGACTGCAATAAGACTAGAACCCCTACTTAGCTAATTACAGAACATGGTACTTAACACAAGCGCCACAGCTCAATCACGTTTTCATAATGTCACATAACCCCTAATAGCTAATGACATCTCAGTGTGTGGTGTGAAGAAAATGCTAGTTGGAGTGTCTCACATGCTGTTCTAAGCACCACAGCAGAAGTCCAGCTGTCATAGTGTCACACAACAATTTATAGGTGATGACATAAGCAATGCAAGTTTGTGAGATGATGAGAGGCATGTATGAAATGGCTTTTTAGGCATGTAAAAATGTCAAAGAAATTTGTCCTGTATGGGACAGGATTGCTGACAGTAGGATATACACTTATAATTTTCTGACTACACACACACCAACTGACTGTATTGAGAGTAGAAGCCCTACCTAACTAGTTACACAAGCTAAAAATGTTAGCACTTATCACAAGTGCCATGACATACGTCTGACGTTTATACTGCTGCACACACACACACACACACACACACACACACACACACACACACACACACATACACAAAACACGTTTTGTGATCAACATGGATGCAACTGTATATGTACGTGTGTTCATATTTATGATGAACTGATGTGTACATCAAGACATGTATAAGACAATCTCAATGTCTATTGTCAGTATAAAGTTTTAGACAATGTAGCAGTGCAGTTGTAGTGTAGTTGATATTTCAGGAGTACTAATGACATACCCTTTTTCAAGTGCATAAGTGCAGGTCACACATGGGTTTGAGTAAATGTGTATTCAGTCACTAACAAGTGCCTTTCCTTTCATTGTATTTTTACATGGATGATAATGGGATGAGGACTAATTGGCCATTAAAAATACTAATACCTGCCAATCAGGTCTTTCTGTAGCTCACTGCCAAGCAACTGGTTTGCACAATCAATAGAAAACTGTTTGTACATCTGAGATTCAGATTGACTAAATACAACTTGAACTTGAGAAGTACTTATGCAAGTAGTCTATGGCAGAATTAGCTGACAGATAATATGGTGTTTATACTGTACTTTATATTTGAAATGCTGTGTTATAAATTTTAAAACATGAAGTACTATTGCTATTGCCATCCCTGTTTGGGCAGAGTTAAGTGACAAGCAAATGCAGGTCTCTGCTTAAGTTGGAAAAAAGTGATTCTTTTATTGGTTCTCCTTCCTTTGCACAAACATGCTAAGCAAGGAGACACAGCAGTCAGCACTTTGCACAGTACTGAATGTAATAAAAATGGTTTACTATTGGCATGTCAAAACTGCATCAAATGTTGACACTAAATGTGGAACTCGGTTTGCCAAAAAGTAAACCAAAATAAAAATGAATACATCGACAAACATGGTTCGATGTATTCAATATAGCAGGAAGTGACATCACTCACCTCCTGCTATGAACATTAATGTACTGTTAGACTGTACAGTTAATGGTACATCAATTGTACTGTTTTGTTGGGGGGGGGGCAAAACTCCCTGCAAATTAAATATACCAACTCCGACATCACACTTCAGTGAGGAAATGGGCTAATTCCCTGTTCCTCACTGAACCGTGATCCCCCTGCACAATGTCCAACCCAAATTCTTGACATTCACTGCAGTGTAGTTGATTGATTTGGGTTTGACATTCTGTCCACTTGGAAACTGCAAGTTGACCGTTTGTCAGTCGACCGATGTAGTTTCCAAGTTTTAATTCTAAACCAATAAAAACATCTGTTTCCTAGTTTTCTTTGTGGTAGCAGGTATAACAGCATCAAGTTTATATTTTGATTAGCAACGAGACAGGGTTTGAATCCAGCTCAATCTTATTTTTGTACTCAATTTTTCAGAATAGGGATGGCATTACATAATTAAACATGATAATTTTTGCAAATGTGACAGACAGTGACTACAGTGAAGTAGTGTATAACAAGAAACATCAGTCAATTGATCTATGTCAACAGTACACATATGGATTTGCAGTGTTATACATTCATCAGTGAAATAAATGTTACAGTACATATGTAATTAGAATGCCTTTATACTGCTTTAACTGTGTGTTCCTTTAGCACAGTGAGTTTAAGCGGCATTGGACTGAGGTTACTGCAACATGCCATAGGACATGAAAAACTATTCATCATTGCTTGGCATAGGTACATGATCCCAAACTCCATGCAAATACAGAGGACAAAATGTGAAGGGTTTTCCTTAGGGAGTTATTATTTATGCATGTGGAGTATGATTCTATTTTTTGACCAGATAAGAGGTATGAAAATGGGGTAGATAGGAAAGTGGTGAAATGGGGGCAAGCAGATGGAAAAACAAAGTGTAAGCAATATAGAAATGTGCAAGAGGGAATTAGGAAAGAACCATAGCTATCCACTTCTTTAACATTGTCAAATTACCATGGATAGAATACTGGATGAAGTTGGACTGTCACCTCATCAAAGATGGGTGACAGCACAATCATATTGTATAGCCAACTGGACCAAAAGAAGTGTGTCAAAAAGACATTTGTGAAGTGGAGCAGTATCTATGGGATGATTTTCTTTGATTGTTTTTGTGGGACAGATGCCCACTTTTTTATTTATTTGATTTCAGTAAGAAAGGAATGTTGAGTAAGAGACGTAGGAATGTCAGGTTCAGGTATGTCACAGTGTTGAGGAACAGCTGCAGACAGGATAAACAACACAGAGACAAGGATGGTGAGAGACACAAAAGGTTGGGGGATGCTATGATTGGGGATAGAGAGGGGACATCAGAGGTCTATGCCTGTCATGCATGGGGACAGTGAGAATCAATTCTTCACCCTCAAAATTGTCATCATCACCACCATCCTCAGCTTGCTGTTAGAATGCTTGACTTTTTTTACAGCATTCCTGCAAGCATCTTGTCCATATGGCTGAGGCATGCACCAGTGGTACTATGGCCTCATGCACCATGATTGGCAGCTCCTTGTAGGGTGACAAAATCACCACCTCCACCAATAATCCCAGAGGGTACCACTGCACCAGCTGCCAGGGTAATGCTACCTGATATTGAGTGCCCAGTTAGTGCAGGGGCTGACAAGGCAGTACTGCCAGGTTGCATCCCAGATGTGCTAGGTGTCAGTACGAAAGCCATTGGAGGGGTGGCAGGCTGACCTGGACTGGTTGGCCTACATCCCTGTGCTGGAACTTGATGACATTAGAACATTGTAGCCACACATATAAAGATAAAAAAGAGAGGTAAGGGATGGCATAAGATACACAAAAAGAAAAAGATAATTAGAACCATCATATGCCACATACAATACTTTTACATTAATTATACTTTTTTATAAAATACAAAGGAGGACTGAGAATTGTTCTGAGTAATCCTTGCAATATGCATATATTGCACATATGCTTTCATAAATAATACAGATTAAGTTAACAACATGGCATTTATGGCAATTTTGTTGAAATTAACATTTTTTATTATTATTTAGTCTGTATTTGTTACTTTGGAGATTTGAACCCACAACATCCGAATACAATATTATAACTGACTCTTACAATTCCCATGAGCCACAGAATTGAGCGTGCATGCTTGACTTTACAGTTAAGCTATGCAATGCTTAATTTGCTTCTAATGTATGGAAGATCAATACTTTAAATACAAAAATAATTATTTTGTGCTGCATACATACCCCTTGCTTCTTTTAGTCTTTCTAAATGTTCAGCATGGGCTTCCATCTCACTGCACTCTCAGGGGCAGCTGTAAAATAAAGAGGAGAGAACAAGAGAAGAGCATTATGCATACCAGTCTTGCCTATCTCCAGCTTTGACTATAATTTAAAGTATATTTATATGTATACATAACATAGTTCTGAGATGTCAGCAGTCCAAATCTCATCCAGTCATGGGGTGAGTTGTGCTTGCTTGTGCCCTTTCAGGTCATTGAAGTGGTGCCTGCATTGCTCTCCAGTGCATGAAATCCTAGTCACACTGGAGACAGACTATTCCAAGCCTCTGATTTATATTAAGAGTTTGTATATTCCCCCTGGAATAGCCTACATCTGTTGTACTTTACAAGGAGTCCAATGAATATTTTGGAATCCTCTACACCCAAACTTTGTGCCCTAAATTTGGCACCTCTCCCATTTATTTTTTCCAAATCTTCTGGGTTTCTAATATCATTATGGGAATGGACTCCCTTCCTAAGTTAAAGTATGATTAAAGTTCATGAAATTAGTATTGCTTCATTCTTGATGTCAGCCAGAAGGGCTCTTTGCAGCACCCGCACTATGCCCAGTAATGACTCTTTCTGCAATTTGTATGGAGTTACATGTGTTGGTAACATATCTAAATGCAACTGTAGATTATTTTTTATAAGACCCTTTGCTCCTACTGCTATTGGAACTGTCTGGGTATCTTTCTTCCATATTGCTCTCATTTCTGCCTGCAAATCCTGATATTTTATGACTTTGTGTCTCTCTGTAGATAGGACACTGCAGTCACTGGGTGTAGCAATTTTAATGATCAATGCTGCTTTTGTCTTCTTTTCATGGACCACTATATTTGGTTTTCTCACATCTATCTTTTGAACTGTTGGTAATGGGTGATCCCATGTGATATACACTTAATCATTTTCTGTGATGCTTTGTGTCATGTTTCCAATGTTTTTCAGCTACTTCAATATTATAATGTTTTCACAATCCCCAGTGCAACAGTCTTGCCACATTATTATGCCTTTCAGTATACAGTCCTTCTGCCAGGAGATGCTTTTCTGAGATAAGTTAAGGGATGCAAGCTCATAGAAGAGCTTTTGGTGAGATAGTGTGTCAAATGCCTTAGACATAACTAAAAAGATAGAGGAGACAAATTTCCCTTCATTTTTGAGCTGGTTTTCAGTGTTGGTGAAGCTTAAAAGGGCAGTTCTGGTGCTGTGTTGGTTGGAAGTCATGTTAAGAAATGGATGGCAGATTATTTGTTAGTAGATGTCCCAATAATTGAGAATGTATACATTTTCCCCAAATTTTTGAAAGTGGTGATAGAATGGATTTTGGCCTAAAATTAGAGAGTTTTGGTGATGAATTACCTTTGTGTAGTGGGATTACATAGGAAATATTCCAGATATTTTGGATGTATTGTTCAGTGATGGATCTATTGAGCAAGACTGATATAGGGTAGCAGATGACATCAGCTGCTAATTTGAGATATTCATTTGGTAGCTGATCAGCAGCGAGAGATGTACGTTTTAGTTTAGTTAGCAATTTGTTTTTTATCTTGTCTGTCTGGACAGGTTGGAGAAAGAGAGTAATGTTGGTGACACTGGTTACTGATAGAGTGACTAGAGGAGTATTATGATTTTTTTTTTATAAGTGAGAGGATAGATTTTGTGAAGAAAGAGTTGAATTGTATAGCTATAGTTTCCCTTGAATTTGAGGTATTGGGGGTTGGGGTTAAGGTTTTTCATGGATGCAGAAGTTTGCTTAATGGTGCCCCAGAACTTTTGTGGATTGTTTTGGTGTGTTTGATGGCTTCTGGATTAGTAAGGTTTTTATAATTCTTAATTTGTTTTTAGGGATTTATTTCTTATAAGAATAAGTTAAACTTTTCAGGCATGTATTTGGGTGTATAAATTTTATGACACTATGCTTTTTTTGTGGCTTTACACACTGATAAAAGTAAGTTTTACAATGTAGGATTCAAACCTATGTGAAATCGACAATACAAAACCTTACACATAGGTGTTTTTACCTCTGTGCTACAGAGGAAACACTTACTAGACATGCTCATTAATTATATAGACATATTTAAGAGTGAGTGGTTAGCCATGTATGTGTATGACCTGACACTGTCCTAGTTTAAACATTCATGTGTATATGACTATCATATATCAAGTATGAAGTCTATCCCAGGGCAGAAAAGAAATTTTTAAGCACAGAAACATAATTGTCCGTATAAACTCAGCAACACATATAATTCATAGGATATCCACTGATATACATAGTTATTGTTATGTCTAATTATCTTTACATTGTCCTTTATTTTTAAAAATTGAGTGGAACTTTATTAATAAAATTTGCATTGGGTGAGATTAGAAGCTTGGCTCACCTGTATTGTAGTCATGAACTTACATCAGTTGCCACAAGGAAGGATGGGCAATGGGTATATTTTTTGTAGTCATTGCTGTGTAGATTGCTCATTGCAGCTGAGGACTTGTTTGCCACACATGCTCGTTTGTTATATATATGCATTAAAGTGTTGCGTGACTAACCATATATGTGTGTGACGTGAAAGTTCAGAAAATAAATGTTTAATTTTAGAACCATAATTGCACTGATAACCACAGTTTGGCATATAATATATATATATATATATATATATATATATATATATATATATATATATAATATCATGTATGCTCACTCCACCTGCTATATATAGTTATTTTTATCTATAACTATTTTATATTGTTAATTTTAATATAAATTACAGTGGAACAGCATTAATAAAACTTGGAGTTTATTGGATTACAACCCTGGTTCATATGTACTGCAGGTCATAAATTATACCTGCTGCCACGGAGAGAGCTAGGCAGCCTCTCTATTTCCAGCACTCATTACTATGTATGTATGCTAACTCCTGTGCAATGCCACTTATCATGTTTACACAGTGGAAGACCACATATGTCACAATGCACCTTTTTAGAAATTGTAAGTCTGCAGATGTAGTGGAAGCATGGTAACCATCGCACAACACCACTTAGCGTGTTTGCACGATGGAAGGCAAAAGATGTAACAAAGTGCTTTTTGAAACTGACAATGTCTGCTTATTGTCTGCAGGTGTTGTGGAACTGCAGGTGTTGGAGAAGCATGCTGACTATCATATAATGCCACTTGGCACGTTTGTCTGATGGAAGGCAAAGGATGTAACAATGTATTTTTCTGAAATTGGCAATACCTGCTTGTTGTCTGGGGCATTATGCCATGTTTGTGCAGAGGTGACAAATGTACAAATAAGACAGGCAAAGCTCAGTATGTATTTTTCTTGTAAAAACAGTTTATATTTTTCATTAGATAAATGTGGGACTTGAAGTATGATCTACATATCCTATGTGCTGCGTGCTTCATTGTGTTTACCAGCTGTGCTACACATACACAACTGATTTGCAGCTGTAATTAATATTGTTCCTATCAGAGGAACAACTTCTCTTAATTTTCATTTATTTAACTATTTCACCGTATTTGCTCAGTGCAGATATTAATATTAAAAAAAAACATAAACAACATTGCAAAATACTTTTAACACATCTTACAGATTTTACACAACTTTGAATTTGAACTATCATACTAATGAACCTAGAACACACACTCTGAGTGTCTTATCTGTCTCTGCCACAGAAACAACTTTGCATCAGGAATACAACTCATTCTGCATATAAGCAAGTCCCATTTTCTGCATAGTATTAACAAGACATATACACTTGTACACTCTCAGTTGTTTCTACGTGTTGTTTACAGATTTATTGCAATGAATGATCACACAACCAGTTATGAGTATTGTTTGCACCATTGCAGTTCTGTTTTCTCTTTATTTTGTGTTCATTCTTATCTTATCTGTGCTGTACTTTCATACATGCAATACATAGGGCATTTTGTATCATTGTCCTTTCAATGTATGATAAAATGACATGACAGTGAATAATAGTTTTCAGCAGAGGCAGGAGAGTTTGGCTATCAGTGAATAAAAATGAGAAATGTGTGCTGTTCACTTCCATTTAAAAGCTTGCTACAGTTATTTCTACACTATTTAAGTGTATCCTGGGTGACACACCCATTCCCAGTAAGGTAGTCTGCATTGCAGCTGGGTCTTCCTCCCACTAATCATTCACAGTTGCAGTCCATTAGCAACTAACACAGAGGTAGTGCCTACACTATTTTTACATCTACTACATGAAGTCAAAAGTTTGGGATTCAGCAATTCTAATGAGTTCACACCTCATTTGCATATTCATAGTTCTCAGAGGCCTGAATCTACACTATAAAAAGGTAACCATGTAGCTAGGGAACTTGAAGGTGAGGAGACTTGTGTATTTGGAGAACACAGAATATTATTATTCCTTTTGATTTACCTACGGAGAAGGCTTCTGATTTTGCTAAGGTATGATTGTATTTTTTGAATATATTTTAGATTTGTTAACATTACACAGAAAGAAAAAAGAAAAAAAAAAATATATATATATATATATATATATATATATATACATTAGAAAATGGAACTTTTATCTGTATGCATTTCTTATTGTTCATTGTTGGCACAGGCATTTTTTGGCAGGCATTTTCTTTCTCATATAAACTTCCTATTAACTTTCTTCACAAGTGTTATTGTTAAAACTGGTTATTTTATGGTTTTCTTATGTTATTTCAGGGAAACATAATGTACTAGATTGTCAATGACACAGTGATGTTATGCTTCTAAGATGCCACAATAGCCACATACAGGCAAGTGTTGGGCACAGTGAGAGAAGATTCACAATCATATAAAACTGATTTTTCTGTTGTAAATGTGTACACATTTTGTTAGAATTGTGTTGAAATCATATATACCAATTGAATTATGTGGTATTTCTTGGTTTGTACAAACTTTTCATTTGCCTGTTTTTGTTTTTTTGGGGGGGGGCAGCCAAGTACCACTTGTGAGTTGCCACAACAAAAGTTATGTTTCAAGAGGTTTGATCTTTAAATTGTGTAATCATCCTGTTATTTCCATGGTAAATGATACATTACTAAAGTGGTATTCCTTTTTTTGGACCAAACATTGGTGTGTGTGTGTCTGTGTGTATGTGTGTGTGTGTGTGTGTGTGTGTGTGTGTGTGTGTGTGTTTTATGGTACAACCACATAACCTTAAGTTTTAATAACTGAAATGTGTGTCTCTAGTGCTTAATGTGTATGCATAAATATATATATGTACATGAGCAGGAATTTAACTATTTCATGTTTATGTATTGTATACTTCACTGTTTTATTGTACCGTAGGATTGTGGCACCCAAGCATACAAATCCAAGTAAAGCCCCTTTCAGAGACACTGAAAACAATGTCATGGTGCATGCCTTCATGTGCCATGGCAGCTTTCTACTTGAGAGAGGAGGTGGGGATATGTCTGACAGAATGCAGATTTGGAACCTGATAGTCAATTATGTCAATGACATGGGGAGGGGGGCACACCAAGAGTCATGATCAGTTGTGCTATAGGGCCACTGATATGATTTCATCAGCTCTGAGTAAAGCAGTTGCAGTTGCATGTATAAAGCTGCCTGAGGAGTTGTCTGCTATTGAGCCACCACTGACACCAAATGAAGAGTTCCTGTCCATTGTCAGAGATCCAGAGGGCTCAGTGGAAACTCCATAGCAAGATGTGATTGATATTTCTGCTGATATTTCTGGGAGGGCACGTATCTGCCAGGAAAAGGTTTTAGGTAAGCTTACATATGTCAAGTTGCAAGATTTGGTTTATAGTAAAATATAGAAAAAATGAACTAATAGTTCTTATGGTTTTTTTTGGATGAACCTATTGATAAATTAAGAGACTTAACAACACACTTTTATTCATTACACATGGGCTTTGGGTGGACATGTCAGCCAACTTTCAGTTAAAATTATTGTTAAAGAGACATATAGACAAAAATTGTGTATTCACTGTCCCCCTGTGTTATTGAACCTGTGGTGACTGCATCCTTACCATGCTTCATTTTTTCCAGGACCATCTTCCCTACCTTAGTGCAGAGTCATCTGCACATGGCAAGGCACACATTTATTTTTTATTATAGAAAAATAATTGTCAGATATGGGATTCAGCAAGTCTGTATGTATGTGTGAGGTGGGTGTGATGAGTGTTGTGTGTATTGCTGTATCATCTGCGATGGTGTGACCAGTGTTAGTTTGTTACCATATAAATTGTTTAAAATATTTAGTGTAAGCATTAATTTCATTCCTGTCTTTATTGCTTATTGTCACAGATGATCCTGACAGTGGAAGTAGAACTCTTACCACCTGATGTCAGAGTACCGGCAGACTAGTGATGATGGTGGCCAAACAAAAGGCACAGTTAGGGGGAGCAGAGGTTGAATATGACCCTGAGTTTGACATTTAGCCAGGATCTGTATTTCCCTTAAGACAGAGGCAGTAGGCCTGTGCATATCTATTCCCCTGAACCCTCAGATATTGGACAGATGGAAGGTGACACACGTGATCAGGGTAGTGTGGTTACTGTAGCTTCACAGCCAGTTGACTCCAGCCATAGCTAAAATATGGGCAAGGTGCCATGCAGGAGGGTTGTTAGGGGTGCTCAGAAGAAGCCTGCTGTCCAACCTGCACCTGATACTGATGTATCTTTATTTCCCTCTTGATGTATGTTTAGTGGCATCATGGAGGTGCAGGCATGTTCCACTAGGGCCTCTGAGGACATACTTATGGTAGTAGACGTGGCACAGGCTGACATGCATGACTACCTCCACTGTGTGGCTGATTCAATGGATTGGATTAAAGACATGAGGGAATGGGCAGTGTCTGTGATGGAACATCTGCTGAGATTGGGACAGGATCCAATTCGATGTAGGTCAACAGCTTCATCTGATGTTAGTCAATGTGGCTGTGCCTGATCATGCACCCGTAGTGACTCTAATTCCACTGCTCTGTCAGTGACTGAGATGTCCCCACACAGACATGGTAGGCCATGGGGTTGTGGTTCTGGGCATACCTGTGAGGAAAGCTCATCCAGCAGATATCAGTCAAGATTAGGTAGCAGCATATCTGACCATGGCCATGGACGTGACAGTGGAACTCCTGGCAGAGCCAGTTCTTGGAGTCAGGGGTGATGACATGAACTGTTACCATGCAGAGCTCACACCTGTCAGACATTTCAGGATGTACAGCTAGCACAGAGCTTGGCTGTGTTCTTGCAGACACTCACATACCAGTTTCAAATTGACTGCCTAGACAGACACACATACACATAACAGTTACATGGGTCATATGTGAGACTTACAGCTCATTCTGTCCTGATGGCCTTATGATACTTCAAATTTCTGCCTCCCTGCCTTTCTTACTCACATGAACTTACCATCTTTTGTGTCAGCCTTGGCCTCCTGCCCCCCCCACACACACACAACACACTGTGCAAATGAAGAAAACTCTGCCGTATCCTTGATTTTTTATCTTTTGGATTCAGGGCTACATAGTTTTTGTCTGAAGCCCACGGTGCATAGCAGACTAAGTGCTTATTATAGATGTGTTTGTGATGCTTTTTTTAAAATTGTACTGCTTTCTTACATGATTTTTAATGTGTATATCATTGAAGCATGAGGCCTACTAGTTGATAGTAAACACATCTATTCACATAATTCTTTGCTGTCACACATTGATGTCATTGCTGTAAAAATCACCCACATTCTACTTAGTTACATCATCAAGTAAAATTATGCAAGAACCTGCGATTCATTTGTATTATTAGCCACTTGTTTTACTATTCCAGGTTCAGTACTTAGCTTTGATACTCTGGCAGTTAGAAATGTTTTAATTTGGGGTTGACTTTGTATGATGCTAGATTTTACTTTATGTATGTGCATAGAATGAGTTTTACCCCATTAGGTAGTGATCATGTGTGCTATCCATTGCCTCTTGGCCAAGGCAAGAGCATATTGTGCATGCCTACATCTACCTACACCAACACCAGCTGATGGATCCCCCTCTGTCTCCTCACCTGTGTATGGCTATGGTGACCTTGCCAGTGGTGGTGGGATGTATGCCCCTTTCCCTTGGTGTTCCTGCTGAAGCTGTTTTGTCAGGATAATATTGCGAAGGATAGCACAGACAGTGAAAATTTCAGCACAAGTATGTCGATTGTACTGCAGGGCTCCCTCTGATGTATCTAGTCACCAGAACCATGATTTCAGCAGCCCAAACACACAATCTATTATATTTCTTGTTTGAGCATGTGCCTCATTATAGTGCTCTTTGGTGGGTGTGTGTGCATATCTGATGGGAGTCATCAGTCATGGCTCGAGTGCATACCCTGCATCCACCGTTAAATGACGTTGTGGGCTATACCCCCTAGAAAACCTCTGATACAGTTGAGAGTTGTGCCAGATATGGGAGATGTGGTAACTGCCTAGGTTACCAGTACAAACATTCAGGATGATTCCTTAGCATTACACACGACCTG
This sequence comes from Protopterus annectens, assembly GCF_019279795.1. Lineage (NCBI taxonomy): Eukaryota > Metazoa > Chordata > Ceratodontiformes > Protopteridae > Protopterus > Protopterus annectens. Next base: position 497,175,138 of record NC_056741.1, read on the forward strand.
GCAGTTAACAGAGTGGAACCTCTTTTTGTTTATGTACACCCTTCCCTGTTCCCTGGGTGGTGCTTTGATTTCAATGTGCATGCAATCTATGGCACCAAGCACATCAGGAAAGTGTGCTACAGGGTAGAAATCCTGCATAGTTGTAACTCTGTCCTCAGGTATGTGGGGAAAATGTATGTAGTCACTGGCATGTTGTAGCATAATATTCAGGAATTGATGTAGGATCCTGGATGCTGATTCCTGTGAAAAGCACACCATGCCCCCTGTTGGTCTCTGAAAGGTTCCTGTTGTGAATATCCTAAGTGTGACACATACCTTAGTCTCCACAGGTATTGGTTCCTCCTCTGATTGCCCTTGTTCTCAGCTGTGGATGACAGAGGTTACAGAGTTACTGTAGTGTGCCTGTATCCACCCTGTAGTACTTTACAATTTCCACCTCACAAACTGTGAAAAGTTAAACAGGGTCTAAACACCCTTTTCCTTCTTGGCCAAGACCTATTAGCAGCTGCAATGGCATAGACTTGGGCTTGTTGTACATACACATGCATAACAGCAACATCAACTTCTAACATTCGTTTCACATAGAGTAGTTCCATAGCTGTATTCCAATTAGGGTTGCCAGCTGTCCGGTTTTCAGACAAATTGTCCGGTTAAAAAAAAATCATCAAAACCGGACTCGTGAAGTACGTTTTTTTTTTTTTTGTGCAGTCAGATTCAAAACACAGAAGAATTCTCAAGCAATGAAAAAGCTCTATCATTAGGTCAATGGAAAAATAAGACTGAATGTTTTAAGCAGTAAAATCTATCTAGCGTTAACAAAACAACTTGTTTTGCTGTTACGCTAGATAGATTTTACTGCTTAAAACATTCAGTCTTATTTTTTCACATTAATTCCACTTATACAGACTAAATTTAAGCTGAACTGTCTTCTCTTTCTACATACATGGTACTTACTTACTTATGACGAGGACTGAAAAGTGAAAACTGAAAACATACTCTTATAATGCAGACAGTGCAATTACCGCCGCCCGTGTTCTCTCCCATTTTCCTTTAAGTACGGCTTATTAGTCATCATCAATCAGCTGCTCATCATGCCATGCGTGCATGCTTATTCCACCACTCACCAGTGTGGAATGGAATAATCGCATGGAAATTTTAAGCAGCACAGTTGCAGCATGATTGAAGAGCAAGAGCCAAGTCTAGGGGCTGTGTCACCACCATGTACGGACTGGACAGCCCTGGACTGGCAGTGTAAAAACTTTCAGACTAAGTGAAGTCTACGGCAGAAATAATAATTAGATAGCCAGCCTAGGTAGGTCAGGTCAGGTTATTCTCTCTTTTTTGTTTTAATTCATCATAATCATAGCAACATTTAATGTCCTCTTGCAGGCTACTAATCTCTGTCTGTCTCTGAGTCTGAGGAAAGGGAAAATCTGTGTCAGACTGTCAGTACAGTAGAGGATGATGACAGTAGTGAGTCTGACATATATCTAACATATAAATTTCAGAATGGAAGTGGAAGCCTTTGCTGCTAATCAGTCTAAGCAGAATTTTTTCAGTTGTTCTATCTTATATGTAACCATGCCAAATTATATGTCAAACCCATGCTGAATGGTGGTAATGGATATGTGTTAGGTTTAAAAAAATAATATAACAGAATACTAGTCATGCAGATGAAATTAACCATAAAGTATAAGGGTCAGGCAATCATGGTGTTGTCTTCACTTGAGCAGCTGCTGAAGTCTATCCGTCACTTCCACATACATGATCTAGATATAAATTATGCAGCAATCCATGATACAAGAGCTCATGCTCTGCTGAGTAGTTATCTTCCTTGCACTATTGCTGAACATGCTATGGCCAGTGCACCATATGTGTCTGCTACCGGATTTCCTTCTAGCAGTCCTGGCTTCAGAATGTGTACCAAACAAGAAGGAAAGCAGTCAAGGGTTCCTCTGTTCTCAGGGTAGCACTTAAACATTTGGATGAATAGGAGTGGATTCTTAAGGTAGGGGAATTTTTATGGAGAAAAGTAGTGAATTAATCTTTGTGCCTTTCCACTAAGTCATTGCTGTCATTTGGAATCTCTGGGAGTTATGTGGGTATTTATTTTGAACAGATGATAGCACCTTTTTCATGAGGGGAAAATGTGCAAATATGTTAATTTATTTCTTAATTTTCAATATTTCTGTGGGTCTAAGTGTTCCATTTGTGTTTCTGTGTATGACCTTTAAATCATGTGTGACTACTATATATTTTGGTGTCAGTTATATACATTGTTTGAATCAATACAACTAACTCCATTTGCCAACATTCATTCCGTCTGATTTTGAGACTGTTGCTACATGTGGTATGAGTCCTAATGTGAGCCAATTGAAAGGTTGTCACATTCGCTTCACAGTTATGGTCTGGCACCACTATATGTGCATCTTTATGCTTTAAATTGGAAATGAAATAGGTGATTACACTGTCTGTTCTTGAGACTGATAAGGATAGAAGAGCATATAATGACCTAAATGCAATCTTCCCCTGGATCTGAAGTTCTTTTCCTAAAATTTTATGATGACCATTATTTGCTGTGGAAGCCACAGAGGTTTTCAATTAAAGCATAATGTTGAGTCTTTGAACAACAGGTGGGAAGTTGGAAATCACCCTGTTGCCATTGCCAATGTGCAATGCCACTTATCTGTTTTTTTCTGGACTATCCACACAAATCATATCAATTCTCTGCTCTGGACTGGTAGTCAGGAAATTGGGAAAACCCTGTACAAACTCCATTTTTCTGTTTCACAAAAAGAAACAGACTATCAGTGTTTGTCACAATTGGCTGATTTACTATGCTTTTTTACAGAAAAGCATAGTAAATTGGCTGAAAGCAGCATGGGGACTCTATTTCCACACCTGAGGTAAACCCCTCATTGGTAAGATCAGACCATAAACAAATTTCCCTGGACATCCATATCCTGTCCCCACCCCCAGCCAAGGAAATCACTGTAAAGAATTTCTCAAAAGCCAACTTTGTACTTCTCAAGACTGAGGTGGAATCCTTCAAAGTCCCTGGGCCAGAGGATAATACAGCCTAATCCGCAGAATCCTTTACAAATGCATTCTATGAGCACCTGCAGGAATGCATGGATCGTGCTATCCCAAATAAAACCAAGACTCACTCCTCCAAAAACAGGAGACCGGTCTGGTGGACCCCGGCCATAAATAAGCTATACAACAGAAGGAGGAAGCCACTACACGACTGAGTAAAATCCCAAAAAGGGAAGGATCTCTGATCAGTATTAGCAAGAAACTTCGATCCCTCATAAAATCATCAAAGGCCAGCTTCGAAAGAAAAATTGCCCTAGACACTAAAGATAATCACAAGGCCTTCTTTAGTTATGTCAGGAACATGGGCGGAAACTCCCAGATATGCTCTGAATTGTTGAATAACGGTACAAAATATACCAAACCTACAGACATAGCCAACATCCTGGCAGACAGATTCAGCGCAAACTCCACCCCCCTTCCCCCCCAAAGGGGCAAATGTCTATCCCAACTGAATGTAACCTCCCTGACATCACAGATGCACAGGTGAAAGCTGCCCTCTCCAAAGCAAAAAACACAGCATCTATGGGACCGGACAGTGTCTCAGGCTGTGTCTTACACGAGCACCAAGAAGAACTGAGCCCTCACATTAAGTCACTGTTCAAACTTAGCCTTACTACAGGATATGTACCCAAAGAATGGAGTACAGCTACAGTGGTCCCACTCCACAAAGGTGGTGCCACAACGGACCCCGGAAACTATCGCCCCATAAGCCTGACTAGTCTGGTCTGTAAAGCTATGGAGCGTATTATCATGGAACTCATAAACAAAGACACTGAGAGCCTCCAGACACTTGACCCTACCCAATTCGGCTTTGTTAAGGGCAGATCTTGCCTCTTAAACCTAGTTGATTTCTTTGAAACAGTTACTAAAGCCATAGATGAGGGCAAGGTAGTCCACACAGCCTACCTGGACCTCGCAAAAGCCTTTGACACAATACCCCACTCGGGAATCATGAATAAGCTTACCAGCTTAAATATCAACCCCTATATCACAAGATGGGTTGCAAACTGGCTCAGAGATAGAACCCATATGGTCAGAATCGCAGGTGCCATGTCCGAATCCAAACCAGTTACAAGTGGCGTCCCACAGGGCTCAGTTCTGGGACCTCTCTTGTTTGGTATATACTTCTCTGAGGTTCAGGCTAACATGGGGGGATTATGGCTGACAAAGTTCGCAGATGACTGCAAACTGGGGGCCATAATCAAATCTCCAGCTGACACAAGCATCCTCCAAAAGGGTCTCACAGAGACGGATGCTTTGTGCCAGAGCCACAGCCTCAAGCTAAATGCTAAAAAGTGCATAGTCATCCCCTTTGGGAAAAACAAGGTGCCCACAAATTACCACATAGGTGGTAATCCATTAAGTACGGAAGAAGTAATTAGAGATTTGGGGAGCAACATAGATAGTAATCTCTCCTTTGATAATCATGTTGCCAAAGTGGTTAGAAAGACCTTCTATATAGCCCACCTTATCATGAAGGGGTTCACATCTAGATCAAGAGAGGTCATTGTGCCCCTCTACTCATCACTCATCAGGCCCATAATTGGATACAATGCCCCTTTTGGGATGTACCTTACCCGACACCTGCAGCAACTGGAGAGACCCCAAAAGTACCTCACCAAGAGGATCATGGGCTACAAACAGATGTCCTTTTCAGCTCGACTAAATAAACTCCAGCTCTACTCAGTTGCTTACCACCTACTCAGAGGCGATCTATGCCTGACGTACAAAGCCATGTCAAACCCAGAATTAATGGACATGCTCCACCTCAAAAAATCCAAGTCTCTTAGAGCTACACGCTCCAGGGACCTAATCCTCAGCACAAAAATAAATAGGACATGCTGGAGGGACAGATTCATTTCCCAGAGGCTCCCTTCCCTCTGGAATATAATCCTAATTCATGTTAGACATAGCCCCGCGCTGACCCTCTTCAAGCAAAATCTGGACGCGTGGATGGGAAATCGCAAATTCACCCCTGGGATCTCTTCTGTGTCCCTGCTAGACAGAGGCACAGTAAACTAATCTTAAAAGGGTATCTTTTGTGACCTACTTTACAGAGGCACAGTAGGCTAATCTAATAGGGAGGCGGAAGCCAAGTACACTTTGGCTAGGCTTATAAATGCCCTAGGGCAGATAGCCTAGTATCTACCTATGAACTATTTTATTTATTTTTATTTTATTTTATTTTATTTTACATTTGTTGACCGGGCTAGTCTAGCTGGATACATGTCGTTTTTCAGTAGAGGCCCGGGGAGAAAAGCTCCAGAAGTAATGAAAGGTACATATCATATACAAAGAAGGTGAATATCATATACAGGCAAAGGTAAATATTATACACATAAGATATATAAACAATTGGTTATGCATTCTGTTGCCTAGAGGTGCAGGCAAGTGAACATATTAGTAACATATAGACATAAACACAAATTGACTTCAGTTCCATTAGGAAACCAGTGGAGGCTTTTGTAGTTAATCTAAGAAGGTTACAAAGTGCTTCCTTCTGGGACAGAGAAAGATTTTGGGATGGTAAGAGGCTAGGAGGTGTTGGACGTTTGGTGCTAGTCTGGTTTAGTACAGGAGCATAGCCAGTGGGACTTAAGGAATTCCTTAAGGTGATTTTTGAATTGATTTAGAGAGGTCAAGAGTCTTAGTTTGCTTGGAAGGGAGTTCCAGAGTTTTCCAATGGAATTAGCATAGAGAGCGTCACCTCCCGAGTTGTTGGATTTAATGGTTTGCACTTGGAGGCTTTTAGATGATCTGAGGCAAGTGAGGTTGAAGTAGGGGGTAAGTATTTTGCTCAATGAGGGGGTTTTGTCAGGTTGATTCATTATTTTGAATACCTCAGCAAGTTGGTTGAATTTGAGTATATTGGGCAATTCTAGCCAGTCAAGTGATTTTAGGTTTAGGCAGTGATGGGTTTGATAAGGCATTCCCGTTATAAATCTGGATATATGGTTATAGGCTGTAGAAAGTTTATTGAGCTCACTCTTGTTGAGAAATGAGAGTATCGGGGAGGCATAAAGGAGGGTGGAAAGTAAGTGGGTGCGTGCGATTGTTAGTTTGGTGTGTGGGGTTAAGAAGTTCTTTATTCTATACATGGACCCGAGTTTCTTGTTTACAGACTTGATGGTCAGGCTGACATGTGTGTCAAATTTTAGTTTGTGGTCAGTGGTCACACCTAGTAGTTTGGTGTTGGAGACCGGTTCAATAATGGTACCATTGGTAGAAGACACTTGGAAGGTTGGGTTATTGGCATTTTGTGGTTCTTTACCTTGAGCGGTAGTTGCAGTGGGGAAAAATAACAGTAGCTTGGTTTTAGAAGGATTAAGTAAGAGTTTTAATTCGGAGAACCATTTTTCTACAATAGTAAAGCATTTCTGGGTTGTGGCTTGGAGTTTGGTGAGAGAGACGTCAGAGCAGATCAGGGTGGAGTCGTCTGCATATTGAATGCAGGTGGCTTTGGGTATGACTGAGTGAAGATCATTAATGAAGACCGAGAAGAGAAGGGGACCAAGTATAGAGCCCTGGGGAACACCTATATTCTTGGGGAGTAGGTCCGATAACCTTCTTTGCCACTGAACAGCTTGTTTTCTTCCAGAGAGGTAAGCTTTAAACCAACTTATGGTTGATTTGTTAAGCTGTAGGGTTTCCAGGGTATGGAGCAGCTGCTGGTGATTGACCATATCAAAGGCTTTCGATAGGTCAAGAAAGAGAGCAGAGGATATTAATTTATTGTTACGGTTGTTGTTGACTGAGTCAACAAAGGAGAGAAGAGTAGTGGTTATGCTATGATGGGGACGAAAACCGTGCTGGGTATTAGACAAGAGACTGTTAAGGGTAAGGTGGTTTGTGAGTTGTTTGTGAACACATCGTTCCATAATTTTGGCTAGTGGAGACAGAATTGCAATGGGTCTGTAGTTAGATGTGTCCGTGGAGGTCCCGCCTTTATGGAGAGGGATGATATAAGAGATTTTCCATATGGTGGGAATGATAGCTTCAGTTATGGTTCTGTTGATTAAGACTGATACGGGATATGCTATGACATCAGATGCAATTTGTAAGTATTCGGCTGGGAGTTGGTCAGCTGCTAGGGTTGTTGGTTTTAGTTTTTTCAAAAGTTTACGAATATAGGAGGTAGATGTTGGTTGTAGGTTAAAGGGGTGTGCAGGGTCTTTAGTTAAGGTTACAGGTGAGGGAGCTGAGGTGAGCTGACTGGCTAGGGACTGAATGGTCTCAGTAAAAAAAGAGTTAAAGGCATTGGCTATTACTTCTGGATTTTGACCTATATATTTCTCAGGGGTGGGGGTGGTAGATTTGCCTGGATGAAGGAGGTTATTAAATCCAGACCAAAATTTCTTAGGGTTATGCTGATGTTTATCCTGGAGGTGACAGAAATATTGTTTTTTGTCTGTAGTAATGGCTGCTTTTGTTGAGTTTCTAAGCTGTTGATACTTGGTACGGTCTAAGGGGGTTCTGGAAGCCCTCCATTTGTTCCAGGCCTGGTCTCGGAGTTTAATTTTAGTTTTGGTATCGCTTGTTAGCCAAGGTGCGATGCGTTCCTTGGTCCTGATTAGTCGCTTTGGAGCATGGGAGTCAAGTATCTTGAGGAATGTATCATTAAAGTATGACACACTCTCATCAAGGGGCAAAGTTTTTAGGACCGACCAGTTACAAGATTTGAGTTCAGCAAGAAATTTGTCTGGAACAAAATTCTTCTTATTCCTGACTAGTCTATTTGGGGTGGGGTTAGTAGGTGGACATTTATTTTTACTGATAAAGGTAATGAAGTGGTCACTAAGGTCATTGGGGAGGGTCCCTGAGGTATAGCTGTTTGTGCTCTTATTAGTCAGAATCCAGTCAATGATACTATCTTTTTGCTGAGCACTTCCAATTCTAGTAGGAGATAGAATATTTTGGGAGAAACCATGTAGGTTGATAGGATGTGGATTTGTCTGCTCAGAGCAGAGGAACCAGTCAATATTGACGTCTCCTAGTATGATGGTTTCTTGTGGATAGTTGTTGGCAAACCAGCTGAGAGTTAGCTCGAGGTTTTCTAAGTTCTTGCCTGGAGGTATATAAATTACGACAAGATTGATACTTTTTTGTTTGTTTAGGAATAGTTTTAGGGCAATCAATTCTAAGTTAGAGACTTTAGGAGGTTGGAGCGGGTTCCTTATGATGTTCAGTGAGTTCTTAAACATGATAGCTATACCCCCGCCCTTTCTAGTTGTCCGATCAGCCCTAAGAATATTATATCCGGGTGGGATAATTTCCTCATCCTTAGTGCTCGGTTTAAGCCATGTTTCCGATAGGCACAGGATGTCAGGGGAATGGGTAGCTAGTAGAGCGTGTAGGTTATGCACCTTATTATTGATGCTTCTAAGATTAAGGTGGAACATAAGGAGGGAGCTAGTAGGGTTTCTGGCAGATATCAAGGAGCTGGAGCTTGGGACAGTGTTAGGACCTGGGTTGGGGTGGATATCGCCATCTTTTATAATACATTTTTTCAGATGCTCTAGTAGTTTTTGGAGCTTAACTAGTAATTTAAGAATTAAAGTAAGAATCCAGAACAGAAAAAGAGGGTGTTCCCATCAGCTGATATCACGGTGATGTCACACAAATGGGTGTGGCATTGATGGGAGAGTGGGTGGGAATGGGTGGAGTTATGGGTGATACGAGGGGAGTGACCTTAGTCCGGTTTTAGCCACAAAGAAATCTGGCAACCCTAATTCCAATAGGTTTTGGAATTCAAGGCCAAAACCTGCACTGAGTGTACACAATTGGTTTATAGCTTGCTGAATAGCTCCTCCATCTTGGAATGGTTGATTAGCCTACAATTCAGCTGCTTATGCTGTAATTAGCATGCCATGATGTTTACCATGTTACAAAATACTAAACAATATGTGTAGGCTGCATTGAATCCAGCCCATAGATATATTATATCTATATCTATATCTATATCTATATCTATATCTATATCTATATCTACATCTATATTTATTTATTTATTACATTTGTTTACCAGGAAAGGTCACTGGGCCTAAAACAGCCCATTTTCGGTGGAGGCCCAGGGAGAAAATCTCCAACAAGAACATAGATGCAGAAAAAAAAAAAAACATTAATTGGTACAGAATTAGAAAATGTGTTACACATAGTGGTTACAGTAATATATACAGAATATATACATAAGTCAGGAATTTAGTTGGTTTGATTACAGTAACATATACAGAATATATGCATAAAAGCAGGAATTGGTTGCCAGATGAATTCAGTGGTAAAAATGGAGATAAATTAATCAGCAATATTGTGCCAGTATCAACAAGTGATGAAAGAAAAAAAATTATAAATCTGGAGAAAGTATCATCAGTCACTAGTAGTAAAAAGCATAGGAATTTAGTCATAATATAAGGAGAGGGAAGAGGTTAGGTTATAGAGCAGGTACATAGCTAGGAAGAGTTGAAATGATTTTTCAGTATTTGTTTGAAGGTGGTGATGCTACCCATGTTTCTTATAGAAGGAGGATGTGAGTTCCATAGTTTGGTGATAGTGAAGGTGTAGAGCAGTTGACCAGCTGGTAAGGTGGGCTTTTCTACTTTTAGAAGTAGATGCTTTTCAGATCTTAGTTGCCTGCTGGGTTAATATTTAGAGCTGAGAGAACAGGACAATCTGTGGGTCTATAGATTGTTTTGTGTGTTGTAATTAGCTGGGTGAATGAGAGATGGTGGGAGAGTTCCAACCAGCTTAATTATTTCAGTAAGTTACAGTGGTGGGATGAGAATTTGGCCTTGGTGGCAAATTTGGCTATTCTGTTGTAACACATATCAAGTTTGGATTTTGTAGAATTTTGAATATTAGTGAGGAGAGGGGCACCATAAAGGAGACAGGGTAATAAAAATGTAGTTGCAAGGGTTTGTCTAGCAGAGAGGCTAAGGAACTGTTCATGCCTGTACAGCATACTGAGCTTTTGGTGTGTTTTTTTGATGTTACTGTTTATGTGTAGGTCAAAGTTTAGGTTTTCAACTATACTAATGCCTAGTAATTTAATGTGTGGGACAATGTCTATAGTGGTATTGTCTTGGACTTTTATACTGAAGAGTTTTTTATTTAGGGAAATGGTTTTCTTAGGGGTAAAAATTACTAGTTTATTTATTTTTTTTTTGGATTTGGAGCAAGATGATTGTTAAGCATCCAAGATTCAGAGGTGAGGGCATTCTGGGTGATATGCTGGAGTTCAGAGCTGGAATTTGCAGTGCATATTATTATAGAGTCATCAGCATACTGTATTATTGCGCATTGTGGGAGAGTGGTGTGAAAGTTGTTAATAAGACAGGACCAAATATGAAGCCTTGGGGTACCCCTGTGTAAATACTGAGGAAGGGAAAGTAAGACTGTTGCCATTTGGTGGATTACTGCCTATTGGAGAGATAGCTATTGAAACATTGTAGGATAGGTGGGGAAATGTGGAGGGTAGATAGTTTAGATAGGAGGATAGTGTGGGAAATGGTATCAAAAGCTTTGGAAAGGTCGAGGAAAAGAGAAACGATTATTTTACCAGAATTCCATGTATCAAGGAAGGAGAGGAGGGCTGTAGTGGTGTTGTGCCCTGGTCTGAAACCATGCTGAGTGGGTGACAGAATTTGATTTTCAAGCAGGTAGTTGAAGAGTTGGGCATGGATGCATTTTTCCAGTATTTTAGAGAGTGGTGTCTGTGTTGGTACGGCCTTTGTGTAAGGGGAGAATGAATGTTTTTTTCCAGATGTCTGGGACAAGGGACTCTTTAATTGATCTGTTAATGAGTATGCTGATGGGATAAGTTATAGAGTTTGCCGCTAGCTGCAGGAAGTGTGGGGGTAGATTGTCAGGGGCTAGAATATAGGTTTTAAGCTTAAGTAAAAGGTTTTTTATTGTGGCAATGGGTATGGGGGAGAATTTTAGGTTAGAGTTGTGTGTAGGATTGTCTTCGGGGATGGTTTGGTCATCAGCTGTCTTTGTGATTAACTGTAGGAAAGGTGGTGGTTAGGTTAGCTATGGTGTCAATGAAGTAGGAAATGAAGAGGGTGGCAAGTTCGGTAGAGGTTTTGTGTGGGTCAGGGGGTGGGTTGCTTTGAGAACCTGGATGTAATAGATGGCTGATGGAGGATCAGAATTATTTGGGATTATTTTTATATTGGCTTTGTAGGTGGAGGCAGTGGGCTTTTTATCATTGGTTATTTGATGTTTTGCCTGGTTACTGAGTTGTTTGTATTGTATTACAGTTGTAGGGTCTTTATTTTTCTGTAATGATTTCCAGATTTTATCCCTTGTGGACATGACTTCTTTGGTGGATTTTGAGAGCCAGCTTGAATGGTTGTGTTTTATTTATTTTTGGTGGGTGGGTGCTTGCCTGTTTAGGATGTCTAGGAATATTGAGTTAAAGAACTCAACAGCCTCGTTAACTGGTAGAGATTTGAGGGGTTCCCAATTTACCTTAGCAAAGGTTTCATTAAATATGGATGGTTGGAACATAGTCAAATGTCTGGTTGATTTGTATTGGTGTTGTCCTGGGGTTTTGGTGGTTTTGCATAGGATATATGCTGGGTGGTGGTGGTCGCTAATGGTATTAGGTAGTATGCCTGCAGTGATGATATTGTTAGGGTGGGACACTAATATCCAGTCTATTGTGGAGCCCCAAATGTTATTTTTATGGGGGTCTGGTGATGTCTTCAGTTAGTTGGTAGAAGTTGTAAAGATTTATATTTTTTGAGGGATTGTTGTGGGCAATGTCTAGCCAATCAATGTTTACATCACCTAAGATGATGGTTTCATTATCTATGTTTTGTGAAGTCCAAGCAAGTATGTTTTCTAATATTGGTATGCTGTTTCCTGGAGGAATATACAGAGCAATTACGCAAATGTTTTTATGGTTGTTAAGTTTTAATATAGAGATTAGTTGGGAGCTTACTTCCATCCTGAATGTTTGTACTGGTAACCCAGGCAGCTAATATCTGTTTCTATATTTATATAGATAGATACGATTATACTTTTTCACATCACAATGAACTTTGATCAATAGTAAATGCATCAAACCAGTTAATTGGAAATCCCTGTCATCTAAAAAAAAAAATAAAAAATGTACTTACATGATCGGTAATGTAACCAACCACATTAAATTTGCAATCACTTAAAAATCTACAAACATTACTTTAAAGTTGGAGGCTCTGTTCCTAATCACCTACTGTAGGAGCTCCTTATCCACATTTGACTGACTGTGATATCATTTGAACACTGTAGCCACAGATAAAAATTACCAAAAATACCATCACGTGATGATTGCATGCCATGAACAATCCTACGAAACCCATATCTATATATATATATATATATATATATATATATATATATATATATATATATATATATATATATGGGATCCGGATATCTATCAGCTAAAAATGTATCTCAACAAACACTGGCTTTGCTCTTGCACTAACCCTGATTAACTCTTTTTCCACCTCCCTTACCTTTTTCTTCCACCAAACTTCCTATAATCTATGTCTCTCATTAACATGGATGTACTTCACTGTGTGTTGCAAAAAAAAAGTGTATTTTTCCACTTTATATGATTAGTGTATTTTCTATGTAGTTGAATATTTTCATGTACTACCTCTTTTCAATTGCCCTGTCTTAAGCATTAATGATGCTGTACCTATCTTTGTCTTTGTCTTGTTCTACTGTACTTAACTTGTGGAGCTTTTCTCCCCAGGCCTCTACTGAAAATGGACATATATCCAGCTAGACTAGCCCGGTCAACAAATGTAAAATAAATAAATAAATATATATATATATATATATATATATATATATATATATATATATATATATATATATTAGGGTCTATATTACAAGACCGAATGCGTCTTGGACAAACATAAAAGGCTAAAAATGCAAAATATCAAAGTGGCTGTTAAGCAAATTCTTTCCCTGGGAAAGAATTTGCTTGACCGCTTCGGTACTTTGCCATTTTTGGCAGTGTAGTGCGGTCTTGGAGTTGGTCTATTTAAGTAGGGGGGGTGTGGGGGGGTGAAGCCCCCCAGTTAATGTAATGTTTTAAATTGTTTTTTATTTTTTATTTTTGTTGTTGGAACAGTGATTATTTTCCCTTGGAAAAATATCACTGTTTGGACATTTTGACATTGTAAGCTTTCGCTTACATAGGGTCGCTTTTTTAAGCATTCGGTGATCTAACATAGACCCTATATATATATATATATATATATATATATATATATATATATATATATATATATATATATATATATATATATATAAAGACTCTTTCTGAAATATTTCAGTTAGATTTAAATTTTGATCTGTGATGAAAATGTCTACTGTTATCTCAAAACCCCTTTTCTTTCTAGTGATATGTAGCACTAACTTGAACCAAAGAGTTAGGACTTAAAGGGGAATTCAGTAAAGCCTACATGGATTAATTTTCCATGTCAGCATAGTGGCACAAAGCTTACATGGAAGTAAACAGCCGTGAGATCCAGCAAACAGAGCTGAGGGGTGTGCACAAATGTGCGAACATGGAAGTGTCCATGGAATGCAAATCACCTCATAAGTACAGGAACTGCATGAAAATGAGGGTGCTGGAGTGATCCAGCAAGCAGATAAGTAGTGCTGCAAACCCTGTGTTGGTAACCAAAGTGCACACAGAAAATTTCTGTGCACATGAAATTAAAAAGTGAACAGGGGCTGTAAAAGGCAAGTTAGAATGCCAGAAATAGCATATCAGACACAGATATGTGCAAAACTATGCCCTGTGTGTCCAAAACGTAATGGAAAATAATTAAAAATAATTATAATTATATTTTTAATACCCATATTATGTTTGCCTAGCTCGCAGCAGTGCGCAAACATGCCATTATGCAAAAAAAAATATTTAAAAGTGTAAAAATGAAAAAATGTAAAATGTGTGACAATAATGCATTATAGGGCATTGCATGGATTATCTACATTAGTAGATGTCTGTGGTTGCTAAAGAGGCAGGTCCTGAAATATTGTAGGTTCCCGGTTGTGTGCACAGGTCTGTATACAAATGAGCTGGGGTTACTGAATTGTAAAAATGAGTATCTGTGCCTGCAGATCACAACTGTGCAGTCCCAGAACCATGTTGTTGCCCACAGAAAAGGTAGATGACATCGAAAGGGGGTGGGTCTCTATTTCTTTAAGCACATTGGAGCACAGCAGTGCCCATTTGCATGCCACACTGCTGCGCTGAGCAGTGGAGTGTGTCCAGTGCTGCTATGCTTTGTTTAGCTTTGGGTGTGTTTTTAAGCTGGTTTGAGCTTGTTTGCATGGTGCAGCACTCTGCTGAGTGTGTCCATTCATGGGGGTGTGTCTGTTGACTGCTAAGCATTGATTATACCTGTGGCACAGGTTTGCATGCTGCACCACAGTGCTTGCCAAGGAAGGCTGTCAAAAAAAAAAGAAAAAAAAAATGAAATTGGCTGAGAAAGCCAATCATATATAAATTACTAATCCCCCTGTTCCACCTAAATTGGGCCATTCCAATCTCTCAGTGATGTACTTGGCAAGTGGAATGCATCATAGTTAGTTAATCACACAGGCTGTAGCTGCAACAGAGCACTATAAATCATGCATGCACCCTACAATCTGATTTTCCACCTATACTCTGCATCATTGGATTACAGACTTGGGAATTTTAACTGAGAGAATGCTAGGGGCTGCTGCAGCTCTGCTGCATATGTATGTGCAAGATGCTGAAGTCAGCACTGATGCAGCTGATGACAATAGGCCTAGACTGAGAAGAAGAAGAGTATTCAGGCACAGGGTAATTTTTCAAGAGGTACATGAGCTGGAGACGATAGAGTGCTACAGGGTGGATGGGGACATACTACAAGAACTCACTGAGGTCTGCCGGTGTCAACTCAGACCCAGGCCCAACAGAGGGGAACCCATTCCAGTGGAAACAAAGGTATGTGTAGCCCTCAGGATACTAGCTACAGGTACTTTACGAAGACCAACTTGGGACATGATTGGGTCTCACAGGCATCAACATCCAGGATACTCCACCAGTTCCTGGATGCCATGCAAACACATGCCAGTGAACGCATTTATTTACCCCACAGGAGAAGGCCAGCAGTATGCATCTATTCTACCATGTAGCACACTACCTTGAGGTACTGGGTGCCATAGACAGCACTCATGTCCACATCAAAGCACCGCCCAGTGAGGAGGATAGAGTCTATGTCAACCACAAGGGGTATCACTCCATCAACTGCCACATCATGTGCAATGCCAAGGGCATTATCATGAATGTGCATGCTGGCAGTCCTGGTAGTTATGACAATTACCATTTCTGGCATGCATCACAGCTGTACTAGATATTTGCCAGGGGGGGGATATCCCATATGGTCATCTACTGGGGGATGCTGGCTATGCACTGGAACTATGGATGATGACACTCATCAGAAATGCAAATACACCTACCAAAGAATGCCATAACGAGGCACACACACAAACTAGCAATATCATAGCGTGTGTGTTTGGGCAGCTCAAGTCACGGTTACAGTGCCTCGCTATATCTGTTGGAGCCCTTCAGTACTCTCCAGCCACATGTGCCCAGATGTTCACAGTATGTGCCATGCTACACAATATGATCCTGTGGAAACAGTGGCAGGATCATCACAGGGAAGGGACACACAACCCCCACCAGTGCCTAAATCCTCACAACGACACCCACAAGGGGACTCAGAGGAGGTACCCCCTGAGGCTGTCCCTGTAGGCAGACGTAGGTGTGCCCAGTATGCCCTGGCCTTGGCCAAGAGGCAATGCATTGCACATGCACTGACAACCTAGAGTCTTAGGGACTGGCACCTTACTCTAACTTGCATACATAATAAAAAGAATTCCAGCCAGACCACACAACCTGTACCTAACCATGTATTGGCTGTGTAGTGCATGCATTGGACGGTCAGCCCTGAAACACAGGTTTCTCAACCACTACATTCACACGGTAAGTCATTCTCCTATACAACAAATGTACAGGGTACTAGACTATGGTAGCATATGTATGGACCTGTTGCATGTATTCAAGGGAAAAGAGTGGACCACTAGGCTACTCACAGAGAACTAACTGCTACTTGGGACAACAGGTACTTTGTCCAGTACTGAGTGTCCCATAATATGCATTAGGCCACATGTCTGGAAAACCCACTGCATTACAAAAGGGAAATGCTAAACAGTGGGGTCATAGGACAGACACATGACTATCCATACCAGAGTCCCCTACCACCAACCCATCAGTGTTCCCATACAACTGCAGTAACAGTATGTTTGCAAGGATATAGCAGCAGACCACACAATTCCAGGGCTGTTACAAAGAACCTGGCCACATTTTCTATTTTCCACAAAATGCAGGGGTCACAGCAGGGGTCACAGTGTATATCAGTATGCTGTTGATAGTGTGAAGAATTAAACCTCACTTTCGGTTGGCTGGTGCGTCTCAATGGGCTAACAACATTAGTATAGTTCTAAAATACGAAAAATGGAAGTGTCAGCACAAACCACAAACCACAGACGACGGCTCCTTCAGCCCAAGTCACCAAACCACGGCTTTCTTCTGCCAAGGTCTCCGGACCATAGAAGTACCAAATTCAACAAACAGCTACTCCACAAGTACTTTAATTACTTTTATTGCACAACCCAAATTTCGTGAAACGCATAAAGCGTTTTTCGTTTGAATCAGTGTTCAAACTTCATCAGACAAACACTGGTTATCGCACCAGTACACATTTAAATACTACAATATAATGATGTCACGAAATCTTAAAAAAACAGTCACATTTAAAAACAATCATTTTTAAAACCAATCATTTTTAAAACCAGAGAAATGTCATATAATTGTACCAAACCAAATATGTATGCATAAGTTATATGTATTTGTGTTTTTATGTTAAATATATTACATTTTCTCTGTAAATAATAGCATTTTAACATGTTTCCTGAAGTGTGTATGTAATATATACGTATGTGTCCATCTAGGGACCAAAGTACACTATTATCATAAACTCTTCATATTGTATGCTATATATGTATATAAAATCATTTATTCTTTTAAAATAATAAAATTTCCTTATTTAATCTATAAGAATTAGAATGGCAGCTACGTTTGACATCTTGTAGAGACCCAGGATTGAATGAAGTTTGTTCAATTACATGCCTACTAAAATTAAAAAGCTTACTTAGATAATGAAGGTATTGTTGTGAAATACATGTAATCATAATTGTTTAAAATTTTGAACCACTAATTTTATAAAAACACAAAACAAAAAATAGATCATATTATTAGGTATAGTTTAAGGGAGACATTTTCATATTCATATTTATTTTTATAGACATATTAAATGTTTGGTAGGGTTTCATCCCTACAGATTTCTTTGTCCCAGTTATCATACGTTAATAGGTTATAGATTAAATAAGGAAATTTTATTATTTTAAAAGAATAAATGATTTTATATACATATATAGCATACAATATGAAGAGTTTATGATAATAGTGTACTTTGGTCCCTAGATGGACACATACGTATATATTACATACACACTTCAGGAAACATGTTAAAATGCTATTATTTACAGAGAAAATGTAATATATTTAACATAAAAACACAAATACATATAACTTATGCATACATATTTGGTTTGGTACAATTATATGACATTTCTCTGGTTTTAAAAATGATTGTTTTTAAATGTGACTGTTTTTTTAAGATTTCATGACATCATTATATTGTAGTATTTAAATGTGTACTGGCGCGATAACCAGTGTTTGTCTGATGAAGTTTGAACACTGATTCAAACGAAAAACGCTTTATGCGTTTCACGAAATTTGGGTTGTGCAATAAAAGTAATTAAAGTACTTGTGGAGTAGCTGTTTGTTGAATTTGGTACTTCTATGGTCCGGAGACCTTGGCAGAAGAAAGCCGTGGTTTGGTGACTTGGGCTGAAGGAGCCGTCGTCTGTGGTTTGTGGTTTGTGCTGACACTTCCATTTTTCGTATTTTAGAGCTTGGTGTTTGTTCTACATTTCCAACATTAGTATAGTTGATGGTGTTGATAGTTTAACTAGCTGCACCTGCAACTTTTGCATGTGAGTTACACATATGGTAGGAGTCTCACAGACTGTCAAAACACAGCAATCTGTTACTTTAAGTAAGCTGGTCAAAGCCAGAGAAAATGGGGAGACAGAGGGCCAAAACTACAGACATTATACATGCTCTAAGTAACCTAGAAGGTGGCTAGTATAACAGCAGGTTGCAACAGGTCATATTAGCCGTAGGATGTAAAAGCCATCACTTACCTGTGTCAGTACTTACAACAATTCAGCGGACTGCATTTAGCAGTATATTGCTGGATAAACACAACTGTATGAGGAACAGAACAGACATATGGAGTGGAATGCTGGACATTCTGCAAAAACATGTACAGTGAGAGGTGTGAAGACTGTCACCCTGTATGTGGTGTTACATCATGTAACCCAGTCACATTATACCTCTCAACTACTTGAGCAGGAAATGTGGGCAATGCCATGAACAATAGTGGGACAAAGGTCCAAATATAAGGAGAAGAATTAACTATTGGCCAGACAAACGTGGAAAGTTCAGAGAATATAACAGGTTGTGCATTAGCATGAATGCCTTGATGTGTATGGAGTCAGTAACTCAAATGTCTGACATAATTTCCTAATGTTCAATCTATAATGATTTGCATGTACCAGAAAATCACAATGTTATGTAAAATGTACAAAAAATATGATCCCAAACTCTGTGTATTCTATTACGTTCATCAAACAGTTGGGGAATGCCTTGGACAAAATATCAGGGAGGTCCTGGACTGTTGAATCAGGTGCAGCAGCCAATTGGCTGCAGCACACAAAATTCCAAACTGGAGTACAGGTAGGTCTGCCCTGGAGTCTCCTTGTAAGTACTGACAGTCATACTACACTTGGCTACCTTGAGCCCATGTCTGATGCCTAATCTCCCCAAGGAACTGCTATGTGGAAATATATCTGTGCAAACAGACAACTATGTTTATGTATCTGTCTCTCCATATCCCCCTCTCACATGATTACACTATCTATCAGTATGTGGCACACACACACACACACATATATATATATATATATATATATATATATATATAAAAAGCAAGATATATATATATATATATATATATATATATATATATATATATATATATATATATATATATATATATAGGGGCTATATTATATGAACAAAACTTCATATAAGCGAACGCTGTAATGAGCGAAACTCCCGGACATGGAGGTGCGTGTTGTGAGATCACAGTACAGTAAAGATTGGAGTTTTTGCCCTTTCCTCTCTGTAGTATGATCTCGTAGTTGGAATATATATTTAGCGGGGGTGTGGGGGGTGCAGCCCTCACAATATTGTTTACAATGTCCGGGATTTTTGTTCATTGAGCGTTCGCTTATATGAACTTTTGTTCATATAATATAGAACCATATATGGGTCTATATTATATGAATGAAAGTTCATATAAGCGAATGCTCTAAAGAGTGAAACTCCTGGACATGGAGATACATGTTGTGGGATCACAGTACACACACACACACACACACACACACATACATATATATATATATATATATATATATATATATATATATATATATATATATATATATATATATATATATATATATATATATATATATATATATATATATATATATATATACAGAGAGAGAGAGAGAGCTAAATAAATTTGTAGACTGATTTAGACTCTCCACATATATTTACCTAACAGTTACATAACGCACACACACACAGCTACAATTAGGTTGACGTCCCTGTTTTATATATATATATATATTGCTATTTATGTGCAATGATCTTGCATTTTGTTGCCCCATGACTAACTGCTGGCCCTAAATAGCCCACATCTACCGAGGCATAACTGCTATCTGCCACTACCTACATTTATTTGTATGGAACACCCAGGTGACACATATTAAGGGTAGCAGGCATTGTCACAGGGTATGCATGCATGATTATGCTGACTGCCCCAATTCTCCCTGACACACTGTTCAACATGTATGCACCTAGGCAGCCATGGATTTATACAGCAATATTTTGCCAATGTCATATTTCTGCTGTGCTGCCATGCTATCCCATGCTGCTGTATTGCCACCAATTCTCCAGAGCTTAGCCACTCAGATCCCTGAAACAGAAACATACACAAGTCTGTGGGACACCTGTCATTCTGTAACACTACCACCAGTCTAACATCATGCAACAAAGATACACAAAGTTTGATGTACCCTCATGACACAAGCCAGCATACAGCACCTTTCATGGCCCACAACACTTGCCATGGCATAACAATATGGCACTACACAACTACATGTAAAGTAATATAGTCACCCTGTGCATCAGACACATATGTCCATGTCCCTGCATTGATGGTATGAATGGGAAGGATGTGGCACAGGTATCATCACATGCACAGGGTGCAGTGTGGGGGTGCCAGAGGCTTCGGCTATGCCAAAGAGTTAACACCGTGTGTGTGAGTCAGGAAGGGGTGCTGGTTAGATGGGCCATGGAGAGGTGCTATGTGTGTCTGTTGGTGACCTGCATGTGACAGTGATGTTTGAGGGTGTGCATGTACACAGTCAAGCCTAGTGCTAGCCCTACACATGTGTATATTGGACAGCTTTGGACCATACATGGCAGAGTGGACAGTTCATGATCTCTGGCCACAAACACGGGAACTGGCTTTGCCAAGAGTGACACTAGCACCACCATGCCTAGGGTCATATGCGGTGGTAGTAGCTGATGGTACTGGGCCCATATCCCACATGTGACCACCCAGGACCACTTGCCTATGGCCTACTACATTGTGGTATGGACAACACACCTCCTTCTGTAGTGCTGGAGGTACTCCCACTACGGGAGCATGAGTGTGTACAGCCACATGGAGTGTCAGCAGATGGTCTTGCTGACCAACATCCACTTGTCCATGCTCTACTCCAACCAGATGTTCCAGCACAGACAATGTCCGGTGAAAGACTGACACTGTCTCAGCCCACAGTCTGTCCACTACATCAGTGAAATGATCCATGGTGTCACCAATATGGGTGAGGCAGTCATGGATGTCAGAATGTGCTGCATCCATAATCCTGAGCATCCATCTGATATTGCATTCAGAACATGCCTGTGCCTCCACAATGGACCAAAACATGTGGTGAGTGACCCCATGATGTGACACCTGTGACAAGTGCTGGATGGGCAGCAGTTCTTCTTTGAGCTCCCTTGTCAAGCTGCCTATGTGGGACCTCACCAGCTCTCTGGCTATGGTCAGTATCTACACTCACTGATGCCATAGTTGCCCCACTGTCCTGTTCAATGTCACCACAATGTCCAATATCTATGGCCTCAGGGGACTGGGTGTGTGTGGGCATACTGACTGTGTGTGGAGACAATGGGAGAGGAAGTGGGATGTCAGCCCCTGAGACAGATTCAGCTTCCAACAACCCCACATGTGCCTCACTATGGCCACCATCTTCATCAGAGTCTGAAGACACACTGACATCAGGTTGTGAGGGGGGCAGATGTCAACCCCCATGTTCACCTGTGAGGTTGAAGACAAAATCAGTGTATTACTACCTGCACTATTATGTATGGTAATCCACATAGGTACATACAGATGAGGAGCCACAACTGCATTACACATCCCACATCTTTTTTCTGATCCCATGGACAACACACAAACACACAACATACACAGACAAGACAGGCTCTTTATGACATGCACTGCAGCTACATCCGGTTAAAGTTGCCAGTACAATACACATGTGAGATAAGCAATATGACAGTGTATCTGACAGAACTACACCTAAAACTCAGTGCACCTTTCTTGAACATAATATGCTAGTTGTAGCATCAGTGCCTCAGGTATGTGCCATCTCCCTATTGTGTGTGAACAGGCATCTTGGAGTGATTGCCTCCTGTATAGGAGGCTGTATAGTCCTTCTTAATAATAAGTGCAAATGTGTTAATGTACCTGCTAATACACAGCATTAATTACCTATTCTATGCCCTTCAGCTAACTGCTCTGAAATGAAAAATACAACTTTTCTACTCTGGCTAAACATACCAGTTGTGCCTAGGGCAACATGGCAACCCTTAACATTCTTAGGGTATACACGATCTGTCAAACAACAGTATCATACTTACCAGATGCAGGACCTCAGACTCCGACCACACCTGATGTACCTATGAAAATGTGAGGGAGAGGTATTGTCAGGAATACCACATGTTGCATTGTTACAAGGTAATATGTGCATATATGCACACGTACATTATCTTATGTGTTACTGCCTACATTGCTGACATTCTGAGTATGTGTGCACAACTGTGTATCAAAACCAACTCCCCAATGCATATAGACCTGACACCCATGTACTGGTATGCAGAGCTTGCCACACTGACTGATACAGTATTGCACTGATGAACACAGTAAGCTTACCTGGACACTCCTTTGATGTGAATGCTGTGGCACCCACCTCCACGGTGTATGGGGTGATGGAACTAAACCTTCTATTTTAGGAGTAAAATAAAACATTTCAGAGCTTACTGGAAAGGCTCACCCAGATTCTGCTGCAGTTTGCTGTGAGGGAAAGGTTAGTTCGCTTTTTATTTGCTGTGTTTTATATTACTTTATTGCCTTTTTCTGTTTTGTATACTATGATTTGTTTTCTTTACACTGTGTTTTACTTGTATTCTGCTTTTAACTGCATGCTAAAACTTGAAAAGAGACCTCAGCTCTGTCTCTTGTGAGTCAGACATAAATTTTTCCCACTGTCCTACCCAGTTGCTGTTGTGTTCTTAAACACCACTGTCTTTGTAGTTGCCTGCCCCTTATGTTAATTTGACCATATATCTCATTTCCTCTGCTTTTACTAGCTGGTGTGAGTAAGCAGAAAATTATCATTTTGTGAAATCACTCCCCTTCTACTATTTAAATCTGTTGGCATTCCTACTGTATTCCATAGTACCAGAATACAAAAGTGGCCACCCCCTTTCAATCTATCTTGCTGTTTTAAAAAGTGACTTTCTACTAAAACTTAACTTTTAGACAGATAAAACTTAAGTTACCTACTTTCACATCTAACTCCTCTAGTGCACACTGCAGTGTTTAGGATAAACCATTTTTTTCATCTTACCTTTAAGCATCTATTGCAAGACCAGCAGTTATTATAGAGCCCACATTCTGCCTCTCAGTAGTCATCTTGGGATTAGTGCTTCTGTTTTCTCCTTGTGAAAGAAGGAGTGCAGTTACATTATTTCCTGGAGACTGCTGATCACCAGAATGCTTAATAACTGCTTTATAGGTGACAGCTTAGAATCTGTGCTTATATTCTGATCCTGGTCAGACTAGGAGCAGAGTGCATTGATTCCTGACTCTTTCTGGTTGGAGAGTGAGTGTCTGGGCTTAACATACCTGATTGGTCTGGTTGCTATTCGAGACATCTACAAGAAAAAAACTACAAGCCCGCAGACCCTTGCATCATCTGGGACAGGACTGTGGATCACCAAACAGGCTGTGGCCTACTTCTCTTCTTGGTATTGGTGCTAAAATTAGATAGTTACAGCTAGAACTAGCCAGTTTTTTTTTTTAATTTCAGCACTCAAAACTGTTTCCTTGTGCTTAGCACTTGCTCAGAACTCATTATAAACACTAAATAAACTACAATTTACTACAGCACTTGACTTTCCTCACTTGTCAAGAGGAAAACAGTTTTTAGTACATAAATTAATAAGCACCTATCCAGGCATGTCCATGGGTCAGTGCCCAGTGTTTTCTCCTGTCCACTTGATGAATCTGGGCATCTTGGGGCAATGTAGCAATTTCCTCATGTACACTGACAACCCTCTCTTCCTACCACCTAACACTACAACCTGTGAAAGATGCACTTATATAGCCAATCTCTGTCGCATATCATCTACTTCGAGGCGATCGCTGCTTAACATACAAGGCCATGTAAAATCCAGAGCTGTTGGACATACTACACTTAAAGAAATCCCAATCCCTCAGAGCCACATACTCCAGGGATCTAAACCTTGTCATCACAATAAACAAAACATGCTGGAGGGATAGGTTCCTGACACAGAGACTCCCCAGAATCTGGAATAGACTGCCCATACATGTCAAGCAGAGCACCTCTTTGGCCGTCTTCAAAAGGAACCTTGATGATTGGATGAGAGAAAGGAAATTCACCCCAGGGATCATGTCAGTCACCCTGTTAGACAGGGGTCCAGGGAAGTAAATAGTGTGGGAAGAAATAGCCAGGGAATTGTTATGGCTAGGCTTGTTTAGGCCCTAGGGCCAATAGCCAAGTATCAACCTATGAACCTATGAACCTATGAACTGGAAGCCAAGCGCTCTCCAGCCAAGACTGGACTAGACAGTAAAGAGGAGAAGATTAACACCTGCAATACACCACACTCAATACATAGTCCTTCAAAACCCACACTACCAAAACCTGCACATAGAAATACAAAGCACGCACCCACATTCAAGGAGGGTCTCAATAAAAATCTGCCAAAGCAATAGAGACCTTCCAAGCTGAAATGCAGACAACCACCACCCCCTAATACTACCCAAATGACACATAGTCCACAAAATCAGTGTTCCACTCAACCTTAGCCCATAAGTCAAAACAACGTACTCAACACACTAGTCATAGGTGACTCTATAGTAAGGCACACTAATGTCTCACTTCACCAGGCTAAACAAGGAGAAAGTTACTGTCAGCTGCCTGTCAGGTGCCAGGATCCACCACATAATGCACGCACTCAGGTCACTCCACAACAAGTACAAATATGACTCTGTCATTGTCCATGTTGGTGTGAATGACCTGAGATGTACCTCCCTGGACTACATGAAAAGAGACATGGAGGAGCTCTCGGATCTTGTAGCCCAGGCAGTCCTGAGTAGCATTCTGCCATCTCCCAGAATGATACCACAGTACATTGACAAAATGATTGACTTCAACAACTGGCTAAGCTTCTGGTGTCATTCTAAGGGGATCCAGTATCTGTCTGCCTGGGACAACATGGTTGACAGACCACGATGCTTTGCCATAGATGGCCTGCACCTGTCACCCCTGGATTTCTGGATACTGGCTAAGGCTCTTGCCACCCTTATAGTGCCATTTTTAGGCAAGGTTCAAATGCCAAATTCACCACTGTGACAGGTACAAGAAAGCAAACACTGAGGGTAATGCTACTCAATGCTAGAAGTCTAAACCTCAAAATGCACTTACTCGAGGCACTCCTTAAAATGGAGAACATCAACATCTGTGCAGTGACAGAGACCTGGTTCAAGGCTCCAGAGAGCATCCCTGCATTACCAGGATATAATTAATTACCACACCTTTTGGCCACCTAACCTGGACCGAAACACTAAATGCAGAGGTGTGTCCATATTCATTAAGGATATCCACACCTCCAGGCTAGTTGCTCAACATAATGCATCCGAAATTATCCAAGTGCAACTAACACTGGGCAAGACTGCAGTCCAGGTTGTAGCTTTTTACAGATCCCCCACCATGACCCAGGATTCTCACTCTTCATTTCTTAAGGTACTGGAAAATATTAAGATACAACCCAATACTTAATTATGGGCGATTTCAACTACCCCACCATCAACTGGGATAACTACTCATGTGCCAACTCATTCACTCAATGTTTCTTGTATTCATAATTTCCAATGGCTTGGATCAGCTTGTCCACACTCCCAACAGGGGCAGCAATATCCTGGCCTGGTCATTACCAATATGGGTAACTAGTGTTCCATACCAGAGGTCAACTCCTTGCTGGTCAGATCTGACCACAAGCTAATCACCCTAGACATTCATATCCCACCCCCACCCCCCCATTAAGGAAACCACCATCAAAAACTACTCCAGTGCCAACTTCATGCTTCTTAAGACAGAAGTGGTAAATGTCATGACACCAATGCATATGGAAAATAGAGGTATGACTGCTGAGTCTTACACAAATACACTGTATAAGTACACACATGAGTGCATGGATTGTGCCATCCTCAACAGAACCAAGACGCTATCCTCCAAAAAAAGGAAGCCAATCTGGTGGCCCCCTGCCATAAACAAACTCTACAACAGAAGAAAGAAGCTGTTGCAAGAAAGAGTAATATCCCAAGATTGGAGGAACTCCCTGGTCAGGCTCAAGAAGAAGCTGAGGTCCCTCATAAAATCCTCCAAAGCCAATTATGGAAATAAAATTGCCAGGGATTCCAAAGACAGCCACAAAGCATTCTACAGCTATGTCAAAAATCTCAATGGCAACACTCAGATTTGCTCTGAGCTACAGCACAATGACACTAAATATACAGAACCAACCGATAATGCCAACATCATGGCAGATAGATTCAGTGCTAACTTTATTCCCCCTCTCACCCTCCAAAGGGCCCATCTTAATACTGGAAGAATGCAAAGCACCTGTAATCATGAATGAACATGTAAAGACTGCACTCTCCAAAGCCAAGAACACAGCATTCATGGGACCAGACAACATCCCAGGCTGCGTATTTCACAAACTACAGAATGAACTGGCACCCCACCTAAGTACCATGTTCAATCATAGCTTCACCTTAGGCTATGTGCTTACTGAATGGTGCACAGCAATGGTTATCCCACTCCACAAAGGGGGTGCCGCCATGGATCCCAGAAACTACCACCCCGTTAGCCTGATGAGCCTGGTCTGTAAGGCCATGGAACGTAT
Source organism: Protopterus annectens (assembly GCF_019279795.1). Classification (NCBI taxonomy): domain Eukaryota; kingdom Metazoa; phylum Chordata; order Ceratodontiformes; family Protopteridae; genus Protopterus; species Protopterus annectens. Next base: position 497,202,088 of record NC_056741.1, read on the forward strand.
CATCTTGGAGCTTATAACCAAAGACATAGGTAACCTCCAAACCGTGGACCCCACTCAGTTTGGGTTTGTAAAAGGTAGATCTTGTCTACTAAACCTGATTGACTTCTTTGAAGCAGTCACCAGAGCCATAGATAAGGACAAGGTAGTGCACACAGCCTTTCTTGACCTTGCAAGGCTTTTGATACCATCCCCCACTCTGGAATTATAGATAAACTCACTATACTGGGCATAAATCCCTATGTCCAAGGATGAGTGGCCAACTGGCTCACTGACAGAGCCCACACAGTAAAAGTAGCTGACTCCAAGTCTGACTTCAGACCAGTGATGGGTGGAGTATCATAGGATTCGGTCCTGGGTCCTCTCCTGTTCGGCATCTACTTCTCTGAAGTGCAGGCCAACACAGAATGTCTTTGGCTAACAAAGTTCACAGATGACAGCAAACTGGGAGCCATAATAGAATCACCTAGTGATGTAGACATTCTACAAAAAGGCCTCACACAGACATATGGTTGGTGTCAAAGGCATGGCCTCAAGCTCAATGCCAAGAATTGCATTGTCATCCCCTTTGGGAAAAACTCAGTACCCATGAACTACCACATAGGTGATAGCTCACTAAACACTGAAAGTGTAATAAGAAACCTTGGGACACAAGTAGACAGTAGTCTCTCATTTGATAACCACATTGCCACAGTAGTTAGGAAATCCTTCTACATGGCATACCTCATCACAAAAGGGTTCTCTTCTAGAAAAAAGGAGGTCATTGTTCCTCTCTACTCATCCCTCATCAGACCCATTATAGAGTACAATGCCCCATTTGGCATGTATCTCACAAGACACCTACAACAATTGGAAAGGCCACAGAAATACCTCACTAAGAGGATTACCAGTCTCAAACAGATGCCATACGCAGATCATCTAAAAAAAAAACCAGCTCTATTCCCTCGCATATCGCCTACTCAGAGGCGATCTCTGCCTAACATACAAAGCTATGTCAAACCCAGAGCTGTTGGACATGCTACACTTAAAGAAATCCCAGTCTCTGAACCACATGCTCCAGGGACCTAAACCGTGTCACCACAATAAACAGAACATGCTGGAGGGATAGATTGCTGTCCCAGAGACCTCCCATACTCTGAAACAAACTACCCATTCATGTCAAACAAAGGTCCTCATTGGCTCTCTTTAAGAAAAATCTTGACGACTGGATGGGAAATAGAAAATTCATCCTAGAGATCACTATTGTGGCATTGCTTGACAGGGGCACAGGAAAATAAGTTTTGGCTAAGGCTAAAAGGGAACCTTTTTGGCTAGGCTTATATAGGCCCCAGAGCCAATAGCCTAGTACCTACCCATGAACCTATGTGTGCTAAGCTGTGTATTACAACCAACCCCCCCCAATGCATATAGACCTGACACCCATGTACTGATATGCAGTGCCTGCCACAATGACTGATAAAGTATTGCACTGATAAACACAGTAAGCTTACCTGGACAGTCCACTAATGTGGACAATGTGGCACCCACCTCCAGGATGTATGGAGAGATGGATGGCTGGGAGCTGGTGGCTAATCCCAGGTTTGCCAGGAATTCCTCTGTGGCTGAGAGTGGTTGCACTGTTGCAGGCTCTGCACCAGTAGCAGCACAGTTCCTGGCCACACCAGCTGCCCTTTGCCGTACAGCATTGTCCGTACCTGTAGCCTGGAATCTGGAACTCACTCCCAAATCACATAACTTCTACAAGCTCTGCTTCGCAATTTAAAAAAAACTTCTCAAACCTCACTATTCCAACATCTGGCTATGCCCATGTGACTCCCCAGGCTAACCCACTACATTGCAGTGTTGCAAGGATTCTGCTAAAGAACACCTGTTAGTCTCTCTAACCTCATGAATACTTATTCTTACCTAACATATAACCAGTCCTATTGAGTTAAAAAAATAAATAAATAAAATAAATAAATAAATAAAAATAATATTTTTTGCTGAAATTGATTTATATGTCTATGAAGAAATGTAAAATATATTCTTATATGTCTATTTGTATGTCTTAAGGGTATGCTTATGTATTTCATGATATGTATTTGTATACATATTCAACTCTTATGTATCATTGTGTTAAAGTGGAGCTTTTCTCCCCGGGCCACTGCTGAAAATGGAGCTGTATCCAGTCAGATTTTTCTGGTCATCAAATGTAAAATAAAATAAATAATGGTGTTGGACCTACACGTAGGGCCTGTCCTGTTGGGTGACTTGGTTCACTGCCATGATGAGGTCAACCCATAGTGCTGCACATTGGTCATGATTTTGGTGACTCCTGGATAGCAGAATGGGTGATACAGTCTGAGGCCATTCAGGATAACATTATTTTCCATGGCTGTAAATGCTGGGTACCTCCTGCAAGACATGGTTCCTGAAAGACAACAAGAGGGGAACACATCACAGGACCGGATATGTAGACATTTACTATGTACAGACCCTGCACAACCAAAATGGTCTGCACTATCCACCAATCCCTCACACATCATACCCCAAAGTCTATTAGCACAATTCATGTGTGGCTATCACCAAGATAGTAGCAATAATAGTTATGTTCCTTTGTGCCATGACAGAGTCTGTTGTATGTCTCTACACCCATCACTGCAGTCTACTGTGCTGTGTCCCCTAAGGGCAAAGTCCCACTACTATGTCATACAGTCACTGTCAGAAAGATAACTGTGTGCCATTATGACAACTATATGGGGATAATCCATCAACACTAGTGTGCCACAGTGACACACAGCAATGCAAACCTGCTGTAGTATATCTTCCAGATAGGCATTATACCTCTACACTACACAGATGTTTGCAGAATGTGAAAGTGTGTCTTTTAGATGTGGTCCTTTTGGCACAAACATGTGGATGTCTGACAAATGGTTGGCCAGTCATTGATGGTTGTTTTCAGAATATAGAGAATCTGGCTGTCACATGCCAGACCCATCAGAAAACACTTACACTACAGTAATCTTTGTTAGTCTATTCATAGTCTTACATTGTATGGCCAATATATACACTGTCACTGAGTTTGGGCCTGTGTCCCCCCACTAATAATGGCTATGACCTGAATTCCTGCTGTAAGGGGTTAACAGGTATATTAGCCATAGCCCTCAAGCAATGAGTTGTGAATGTCAACAAAACAGTGACCTAGCCAAAGTAAATCAGGGACACCTTTACAATGTCTGAATTATTTCTGTATGACATTGACAGACTGAGAGGAGGTGAATTACAGTTCATCATGTGATATTACAGCTGTGTACACCCTTATTTACTGTCAATATGTCTAATTCATAATCCACTAGCTTTCCAACAGGAGTCAACCATTGTAGGAGAGAGTAACAGGGGCAGTGCTGTGATTTGATTCAAAGCATGGACAGTTGAGAGGCATGCCTGTAGCTGTTGGACAGCAAGTATCATCAACATGTCAATGCTATAGATGTACTACAGGCCTACTATTGTAATCCCTTTCCCCCATGCCTCCATCTTCCTATCTGCATCCCATTATATGGGCACATGTATTACATACCTGGTAGAGTGAAGTAAATAATTTTGACCATATCCTCTGCTAACAGCTTGCTAAAACCTTAGTGTGTCTGAGTAAAGCAACATATAGACCTCTTCCCCATAGGCAGTTGATTGCCTTTTGTGGGGAATACTCATTAACAGATAATTGTCTGTGCACCAATCTGTGGCTCAGACTTCTAATTGCATCCAAAAGAGCTGGGTTGCACTTTCATTAGCCAATGACATGGCACCACAGTGCAATATTTAAGGCCTTTATGTTGGCCTCTTTCTTCGTCTTTGATATGGACATTAGTCAGGTGTAGAGACTACAGCATCACAGAGGGTAGGTACAAATACTGTCCACTGTTGTGATTTATGCGGTATGTCCACAGTTTTGCATGATGTGTTTGGCCATTTTCCCATGATGTTGTGATTATATTAAGATACAACCCAAAACTTAATTATGGGCGATTTCAACTACCCCACCATCAACTGGGATAACTACTCATGTGCCAACTCATTCACTCAATGTTTCTGGAATTCATAAATTCCAATGGCTTGGATAAGCTTGTCCACACTGCCAACAGGGGCAGCAATATCCTGGCCTGGTCATTACCAATATGGGTAACTAGTGTTCCATACCAGAGGTCAACTCCTCGCTGGTCAGATCTGACCACAAGCTAATCACCCTAGACATTCATATCCCACCCCCACCCCCCATTAAGGAAACCACCATCAAAAACTACTCCAGAGCCAACTTCATGCTTCTTAAGACAGAAGTGGCAAATGTCATGACACCAATGCATATGGAAAATAGAGGTATGACTGCTGAGTCTTACACAAATACACTGTATAAGTACACACATGAGTGGTACTTCAGTGGTAAACATTGTGGGTTGAGGTCAGTAAGGAGAGAGAGACATGAATGTCAGACGTCATGCCCATCAGAATATGCATGCTGATGCAGTAGCTGCTATTCCATTAGCTCACTGTCTTTGTAGGGGCAAACTGTGAAACATGTCCCTGTGCCCCCATCTCACCATTTATGTATGGTTTTGTCTGGATCCCTTGTTCTGGGGTTGTGAGGTATGGTAGGTCTGTAACAGCTAGCTTAACATACAGCTGTGTATGTTCCATGACACATAAGGGGGACTGTGAACTTTTTGAAGGACAACAAGCTATACATGTAATTGAGGCAGCAGTGTCAGCTGTGTCATCACAGGAGAGCCAAGATAAGGGTATCTTTTATAGTCCAATCAAGGCATGTGCATGAAGTACCTCTGTTATGTAACAGTGCCAATCACAGAGTAGAAGGTGGCACATAGTTTGGCTATACAAATATGTGCAGTATGTCCCTACCTACAGGTCTTTAACTTGCAAACATGGGTAGCAGTCAATGCAGTAGCAGCAACATGTGTGGGTTAAAATCGCATGACTCAGTCATTACTTACTGTATTCACAAGAATGTAATTGATGTGCAACACACTGGATTCGAACCCAGGACTGTTGGTGGCAAACTACCCTAAATGCAAAGCGTTTAACGGACTGAACTACTGAGTCAGTGCCATAACATCTGGATTCGCAACATATATGTGCGTACACACAGTCTGTGACATGTCTGCATCCATCATTATGTGCATGGCTTTCAAAGGCAGTTGTGCAGCAGGGTCCCAGTTGTACTCATGTACTTTGTCATTGCTGCCTTAGCAGGTGTGTTTAAAGATGTTGCTGATAAAAGGAAACAATTATCTGCTATCATACCTGCCAACCTCTTTGAGCAAGAAATCTGGACAGAGCCATAAATTAAAGTGGGACAAAGGCCTAATAATAGGAACAATCTTTAAATATTGCTCTTATAAACTTAAAATGTTGATAGAATCACACATTTTGCTTTACCATGTGTTTTCTGAAGAGTATGAAGTGTGAAACTCAAATGTCTGTCATGATTTTCTAACCTCAAATTTTAATGACTTGCCACTACTTTGCCAGAAAAATATAATTTTATGAAAACCAGGCCAAAAATAGAGGGCAAAACTCTGGACATTCTGTAACTATTTGTACAGGTATGTTTGCTATCCTAGGCATCATGTACATCCATTATTATTTCTTTGGCTGTGTACTGGTGTAGTGTTTGCATCACAGTCCCAGGTACACTCCCATTTTTCCCATTATATGTACTTGCAGTCTGTCAGTGGCAATCGGTATATTTTGCTGGAAGCACATGTTTTAATTCTGAGCTGACTGGCCTAATAGACTAATGCACTATGCTGTAACTGACAGGAGCCTGGGTTTGAGATGTAGCAGGAGTGATTACTTTGCAGATGTGCCTAACACTCTGCCCAAATCTGTGCTGAAAAAGAGGGTAATAGGACAGTGATGAAATAGGGCAAGGAGGGGGAAAAATTCTGAAAGGCAAATAGGAGTGTGTAGGAAAAAAACATAGCTTTCAATTTTTGTACAGTAGTACCTGTGCAATTTTTGCAGACTTTGTACAGGAGTTTGGACCCTCAAACCCCAGAGAGAGAGGGGTGATGACAGCATAAATCTGTTGTCAAGCCAACTGGACCTAATTAATTGTGTCCAGTGACCATGTGCAAAATGCATGGGACAATTTTATTTATTTATTTATTTATTTTTTGTGGGACAGGTGCCCATTGTTTTTTTATAAGGAGAGAGTGGAATATTGGGGGAGGTATGTAGGTATGTGTGGGTATGTAAATTGGGTAGGAGAAGTTGCATTTGCAGACAAACAAGACAGGCAAGACAGCAGACAGGGGCAATGTGTGACACATGAGGGGGTAAACATCTTGGATGGGGAGGGTGTTGTGGAATCTGAGGTGCATGTACCTCCAGATGGCAGCAGCATGACTGAGATCCACACCCATGGGCAGTCAGCACTGTTCCTTCACTGCCCCGAAGGTGGCTATGGCTGAGGCTGGGTGACAGGGCCAGCAGGCCCCACCCAGTTGTCCAGTCTGCCCTCAATCCAGTGCATGTGATGTTCATAGCTCCTATGAATAATCCTGCATACGATGGCCGGTAGTTGAGCATGTGTGACAACCCCCCGCCCCCATTCCCGGGGGGGGGTGGGCCCTGTCCATTTAGACGGTTCGACCCAAAGGTGGTGCAGGGTGAGTGGAGGGGGTACTACTGCCTTGGGTCCCAGATGAACTGGTTCCTGGAGCCATGGCTGGTTGAGGTAGGGCAGGTGGATCAGCAGGAACCAGCCTACCCAGATGTGATGTGGGTATGGAGGTACACCAATACATATAGGTGAGTTATGAACAAAACCATTGTTAGTAATAACATTATGCCAGAACATTGGAAATAACCCCATTGCACTTCAATGCAGATTATGTGAAACACAACAATAAATAACAGAACAGTTAGTATAGTAGCAGCATGCCAGTAACAGTTATAGAATAAGGCCAACAGAATAGGTAATTCAACAAGATATGTTAATATGCAACCATTACAATACATAACAATAATAAAACATATGTCCAAAAATACAGTTAATGTTACAACATATGTTAATAGTAAACCATAACCAATATATAACAATAATAAATATATTAAAATAAGGGGTGGGAAGAGAGAGAGTTACAGTCCATTAATAGCATCATGGGCTATATAGTTGACAACAATAATGCTATCTACTTTGCAGGTCTGTCCTTTTTTATGTGTAAATGTGCCCTATAGCTGCTGTAGCATGTACATAGCTTTCAAGCAAGCTATTTAGATCCGACCACAAACGAATCCCCTTGGAAATCCACATCCCTCCCACCCTGCCCGCAAAAGTAACCACCATGAAAAATTTCTCCAAAGCTAACTTTGGGCTCCTAAAAACAGAGGTGGCTAACTTCACTGCACCCATGCAAATGGAGGATAGTTGCATGACCACTGAGTCATACACTAATGCACTGTGCGAACACATACAAAAATGCATGGATCTCACCATACCCAATAGAACCAAGACAGTCTCCTCCAAAAAAAGGAAGCCAATCTGGTGGTCCCCTGCCATAAACAAACTCTACAACAGAAGGAGGAAACTGATGCGGAATAAGGTGAAGTCCTAAGACTGGAAAAACTCTCTTATCAGCCTCAACAAAAAGTTGAGATACCCCATCAAATCCTCTAAAGCTAGCTATGAAAACAGAATTGCAGCAGATAGTAAAGAGCCCCAAGGCCTTCTATAGCTATGTAAAGAGTCTCCATGGCAATACTCAAATTTGCTCTGAGCTAATGCACAATGGTACCGCCTATACCAAGTCAACAGATATTGCCAATATACCAGTTGACAGATTCAGTGCCACCTTTACCCCTCCCCTCCCAAAGGACCAATCACAATACCAGTAGATTGCCAGGCACCCAGTATTACTGCTGCATAGGTTAAAACAGCAATGTCCAAGGCCAATAATACAGCTTCTATGGGACCTGACAATATCCCTGGCTGTGTTCTACATGAACTACACAGTGAACTGGCACCTCACCTGTGTGCCCTGTTCAATCACAGCCTCATCTCAGGCTTTGTCCCTACCAAATGGTGCACTGCTACAGTCATCCCTCTCCACAAAGGAGGAGTGACTACAGACTCTGGGAACTATCACCCCATTAGCCTGATGAGTCTGATATGCAAAGCTATGGAATGCATCATCATGGAACTAATAAACAAGGATATAAGAAATCTCCAAACTCTGGATCCCACACAGTTTGATTTTATGAATGGTAGATCATGCCTGCTCAACTTGGTTGACTTTTTTGAGTCAGTCACCAAAGCTGTGGATAAAGGTAAGGTGGTTCATACAGCCTACCATGATATGGCCAAGGCCTTTGATACCATTCCCCACTCAGGAATCATAGAAAAACTCACTAAGCTAGGCATCAACCCCTATATCACAAGGTGGGTTGCAAACTGGCTCACAGATAAAACCCACAGTGTGAAAGTAGCTGACTCCAAGTCAGACTGCAGACTAGTCACGAGTGGAGTCACACAGAGTTCGGTCCTGTGTCCTCTCCTGTTTGGTGTATACTTCTTTGAAGTCCAGGCCAACATGAAGGGACTCTGGCTGACAAGGTTTGCAGACGATTGCAAGTTTGGAGCTGTTATTAACTCTGCAAGTGATGCTGACCTCCTACAGAATGGCCTTACTTAGACCAACGACTGGTATCAGAACCATGGCCTTAAGCTCAATGCTAAAAAATGTGTTGTCATCCCCTTTGGGAAAAACCCAGTTCCCATGAATTAACACATCAATGAAAGTCCACTGAACACAGAAGATCTGGCAACACAGGTTGACAGCAACCTCTCTTTTTATCACCACATTGCCACTGTGGTCAGAAAGTCCTTCTATTTGGCACATCTCATTACTAAGAGCTTTGCATCTAGGAAGAAAGAGGTCATTGTTTCCCTCTACTCTTCCCTCATTAGGCCAATCATTGAGTACAATGGCCCATTTGGCATGTACCTCACTAGACAAGTGCAACAACTGGAGAGGCCACAAAAGTACCTCACAAAGAGGATCCCAGACCTTAAACACTTGTCCTATATGGACAGACTCAAAAAACTCCAACTATTCTCTGTCTCATATCGCCTACTTAGAGGCGATCTCCGCTTGCTTTACAAAGCCATGTCTGACCCAGCTCTGTTAGAAATGCTACATCTAAATAAATCCCAGTCCCTCCACACCACATGCTCCAGAGACCTCAACCTCATTACCACCATCAACAGAACATACTGGTGTGATATGTACATTAACCAGAGACTGCCCATGCTATGGAATAGACTTCCCATGCATGTCAAGCAGAGCACCTCATTGACCCTCTTCAAGAGAAATCTCAATGAGTGGATGGGAAATAGAAAATTCACCCAGGGAATAACTCCAGTGGCTCTACTCGACAGAGGCACTGGGAACTAAGGTCAGGTGGCATAATGCCAGGGTAATCCTATGGCTAGGCTTGTAAAGGCCCCAGGGCCATTAGCCTAGTACACACCTATGAACCTATGACCCTATGAACATGGGAAACTATGGGCCAAGCAGTAACACCTGCAGGTACACAACTACAAAGAACACTTGCACATCAGGTGGACCTGGTGCACTGTGGGATGATGTACTGTTACTTTGCTATAGACATATAATCATGTTGATGATACATCTGTGACAGAGGGATTAAGCAACAGTAATTACATTCTATGACAGCATGATACTTGAGAGACATGCATGTGTACAGTACAGGAAGTACAAAACTACCATGCCTTGCTTGGCAGACATGGAGATAGAACCCAATAGCAGTGACTGCAGTGGACATGTATGTGACATGTATTAATTGACTGCAGCAACCTTTACAAGACACACCAGGCATACAGCTATACCAAGATTACACATTTTATTTCTTTTATTTTATTATATTTTATTACGCATAATATGAGCTATCTCACCCATTTACCTGGAGCTCCTGTGGAGCAAATGGTATCTGTAATCAATACATGCTGATACTGTAAGATTTCTGGGAGGCATGGGGATAGAGCCCAATAGCAGTGACTGCAGGGGACATGTGCATCAGGCATACAGCCATATCAATATTACACATTTAATTTCATTTATTTTATTATATTTTGTTATTATTGAACATATTTCCTTTAGTTTATTAATTATTTTAACAGAATGATATCTGTAATCAATATGTGACTGATACTGTAATATTTCTGGGAGCCATGGTGATAGAACCCAATAAAAGTTACTGCAGGGGACATGTGCGTCACATATATTAATTGACTACAGCAGCCTTTACAAGACACTCCAGGCATACAGCCATACCAAGATTGCAAATTTTATTTATTTTATTGTATTATTATTATTATTAAACATATATCCTTTATTTTATGCATTAATAGCACATTCGTGGTAATGATTTTAACAGTCTGTGACATCTGGACAAACAATTATTTACACATAATATGGGCTACTTCACCCATTTACCAGTAGTCCCTGTGGAGAGAATATCTGTCATCATAACATATCTGACTCAGTAATCTTTTTTAGTACATGGCACCGGATTCAAACCCTGGTCTGTGTGTGGCAACATGTACTTTGTACACAGCATTTCACAAACTGAGCTATTGCTGATATCTATACCTAGAGCTCACCTGGAAACAAAATATGACCTGGTACTAGTACTACAGTGTTATAGTACACTGCAGTGACAGTTGAACACACATGTATGACATCCAATCATGACAGAGATACTAGGTAACCTGTACATTACTAAATAAAGTGCAGGTGTACGCAATATATTGTTACTGGGTTGAAATATCAGCTCTAATTCCACAAGTATTGCACAACAGTTTATTACAGATACCTTCACACATTTACTGGAATAGTTTTGAGTTTTTCTTGCATAACAGTTAGCATTATGCAGTTGTAATTCCACAGTTATTGCACTAAAAATGTTTTGCAGATAGATGGTTAATGCTCTATGCTTTCTGTCTTATTTGGCTATAGATAGCATAATAATGCTGCACTCACCACACTCACAGTGCAACATGGCCAGGGACTCTGTATGTGCCTCGATGTTGAGAGTTCTCACCTCTGCAGCTATTCGGAGAGAAGCACACTATTATGCATACCAATTTAGCAGACATTCAAAATAAAATATTGGTGAAAAACAGGTAAACATACTTGCACAAATGTGGAACATTGCCAGCCCAGAATTCTTGGACCCAGGCATCCAATAGAGCCCACTTCTGTCTTTTCAGGTCATCATGGTGGTGACAACACTGCCCATACATGTGGGGGATACCAGCTGCACTGGTGAGGTCCCTTGCCAGCCAGTCCCAGGCCTTCACTTTGCAGTCTGAGCCCCGGTAACCTCCCTGCATGAGCTGGTCTTCATGGTTTTTCACATGGAGTCTGACCATGATCCTGGACTTCTCAATACCCCACTGCTGTGCCCGAAAGCACAAACCCTGTCAAAAGCTTGTCATTATATCCTTCAGAGACAGAACCCAAATGGATTATGGTATATTCCCACCTATTGGGCTTAATATAGCCCATTTTCCCACCCTTACATGCCATTGGGCAATTTTTAAAAATGAGGTGTGTCACTTGGCATGGCACAAACCAGTGCAGCTGAGCAGTGCTTAAACTGGCAATGCTTAACAGTGCTTACCAGTGTGCAAACCAGCTAAGTACTGCCAGGCAGTGCTTAAAAAGAGGTTGTTTAAGCAGTGCTTATCACAGCTTAGCAAGACTTAACAGAGCTTAGCTGAGTGCAGCAGAACATGATTTAAAAATAATTGGCATAATTTATATTTCAAACATAATTGCTTAATTTCCCTTCCATGTATTCAAACCACATGCCTACTGCACATAAGGCTGTAATGCTATCCACTTGGCTACATGGATTTGTGGAATGCTGCTCTACTCTTACATATACCTCAGAGCCACATTTAAGCACTGCTAAGCACCATGCCTTGGCATGAAAGCCTGCTAAGTAATGCTTAAATTTGACCTTTGAATCAAAAATTAAATGCATCTGGTTTCTATTTTTAGATGTCTGGTGCATGCCAATTGATGTGCTTTGTGCTGCCCAAACTTAAAATAAATAAATACAAATTAAATACATTGATATCATGCACTTGGACAGTGCAGGGAGTGTGTTACTCATCTGAGGACTCAGTTAGTGACATACTCCTACACTGATTCAATAACCGTGTTACGGATGGGGAGCCACATACACGAACACTGTAACTTCTATGTAGACTCTACACTATGGCTACATGGAATTTATTAAATCTGGGGGTTAGTCATTCATAATATCAATTAGACAATAGCTGTCCATATGTTTGCATATGTATGCAAACAACACACTGTGGTAAAACTGTGATCAGATAAATTTTATTTATTTATTTATCATTTGTTGACCGGGAAAGTCCGACTAGGTTCCACAGAGCCTGTTTTCAGCGGAGGCCTGGGGAGAAATGCTCCAGATGCATGTCTTTGGAATGTGGGAGGAAACCGGAGTACCCAGAGGAAACCCACGCGAACACAAGGAGAACATGCAAACTCCACACAGAAGGCACCCCAGCCGAGAATCGAACCGGAGAACCTCTTGCTGTGAGGCGACAATGTTAACTGCTGCACCACTGTGCCACCCAATAAATAATAAATCATAAATAATATCCAATACAGAAATGCAGAAACACAGGAACTCTCCAAAATTTAATAAAACAAGCAAACAAGCAGAGCATTCAGATTTCCCCTTCCTCAGTGCTTCATAATAACATTTTAAAAACACATTCACTTTGATTCAAAGATGGCCGCCATTCTATAAGCGCTGCAGTTCTTCAGCTCTTCAAATACCAGAGAAAAAAATCAACCCTGTGGAGATATATTCGGAGTTAAGATGCTAATTGGCAGCAATTACTAAACTACTAGAACTCATCTTTGCTTCTGAGAAAGAAAAATTGGGAAAAAATACTTGGTGATAGCAAGATTGGAACTGATTGTCAGTTTGACTCTGAACAGAGCACCAAACAAAGGACTGAGCTATCTCTCATCTGAAATTCTTCCTCTGGATATAAATCTATTTACAGCGTTTTACAATGTCAAAAGAAGACAAAAATATGGAAACTACAACTACCAAAACTAAACTGTCAGCATTGCAATCACTGGAGAAAGAATCCATAATCAAAAGACAGAAAATAATTAAACCACAGGAGACTGCAAAAGCAGGAGCAACAAGTAAACCTGATCAACCGGTCACCATGGAAGAAATTAAATCAGCGCTGTTACCTATACAGGAAGTCTTAAAAGACTTAACATCTCAAATGCTTACATTTAGTGCCACATGTAATCGGATGCTGGAAAGAATGGAGAAAGCGGAAACCAGAATTGCTGAAAATGAAGACAAAATAATAATGCTCACTAAAAGAACAGATTCTCATGGGACAGACATCCAAATGATGCAAAACAAAATTCTGGATTTGGAAGCAAGATCCAGACGCAACAATATAATTATCAGAGGGATCCCAGAATCAATTCAATATAATGATCTGAACACTTCCATTGCACAAATATTTGAAGTACTGCTTAAGGACTCTGATGATGTTAAACAGATTGTCATAGAAAGGGCACATAGAGCATTCAGAGACTCACAAGCTTCAAATACACCTAGACCTGTTTATGTCAAAATATTGAACTATCAAGATGTGAGCAAAATACTTCTAACTATAAAAAAACTGGTGGATCTATAATGTGGCAAAATAATAAAATTTCCATAGCACAGGACTTACCAACACAAATAAGACAATCCAGGCAAATGCTGGCTCCATACTGCAAGTTTCTGATTGATAAAAGTATCATGTTTCAAATGAAATATCCCAATAGTTTAATCTTTACAGTGGATGGCATTAAATACTCAGTAAGCACGAAAAAAGAAGCAAGACCTACCTTTCTGAAGCTTTTCAAGGCTCTGCCACCTTCGGAAGTGTGAACAGTTCATCCAGGATTTCTTCAGCATCAGTCAGAATGGGACTCCATATCTACGATGATCCGAGGCTTCAAAATCCTTTGTGTGTTCTTTTTTTTTCACCAGGCCTTCAGAAACACTTTTTTATCTGCTTATCTCGTTGTTCCAGCTTGAGCACGAAGTTTTCATGAAGATTTATGGCTTCAGCGAACGCTAGCAACCCACGAGACAACAGGACGTCCTTCGGAGGATGCAGGGGGACCGATTTCAGTGTTGAGCAGCCAGGAGGTCCGTCCACGAATTGGTTCCCCCGTCGCGAACGCGAAGGGAAGAAACGAGGCTCCCCTAACAGGAATGACAGCTGGGAAGAAGAAAGAACTGCTGGATGTGAAAAATGAAGCTTTCTGGACTTGTTTATAGGGTAAAGGACTTCAGGGTACTGTATGAGGATATAGCTGTACAGGTAAATGCTTAGTGAATGCTATGGTGAATATAGAAGGGTATTGCAATGTATAGTGGCAGAATAGGGTATTGTAGTTTCTATTCTTTTTTTTTTTTTTCCTCTTTTTTCTTTCTCTTTTATTTCTCTCTTTTCTTCTTTTAGACAGGTTATATCACTTGCAATTAGATCACTGTATAAATATGCTTAGATAAATAAGATAACAGATGTTCATAAAATAACAAAGGACATAAAAGAATGTTTATTTAAATGTTTAAGTTAATACATTTTTCTTTCTTCCTTTTCTTTTATGGTGTCTTTTCTTTCTGCCCTTTTATTTTCTTTGCTTTTTTTTCTCCCTATTTGTTTTTTTTCTCTTTATATGGAAATTCCAAAAAATATATAATTAGGTATGGTATAAGGGTGCAACTAGTTACTTTAAGTGAATGTTCAATTATAGTTTTTACTGCTGGGTGCATTTTGTTTACCAAATGTTAGCAGGTCATTATGTAAGATGGCTTTGGAGGTTTACTGCTAACAAAAACAGTCAGATCAATCAAACAAAATTGGTTGCAGGATTGTTGTGGAATGTTAAACAATTGTGTGTTTTCTATGTCAATATATATTTAATATTGTATAGGACAAGAAATTAAAATGTTTTTATGCTATTGCTGAATATAAACATTGATAGAAGTTAGGTACACTGGATTTTTATAGAACAATTAGTATATGTGTATATCTATAGAAAATATGTCCAGAGCTGTAGTTAGTTAGTAAGCAGTGTTTATTAGGGAATGTTTGGATTAAGCTTTGTAGATGTAGAAGTAGTTGTTGTAGGTTTTTTGCATGAGGTTTTAGTGTTAAGTAGTAGAGTTAATAGGTCAGTTAGCCAGAGGGTTTTAAGAAATGTGAAAAACCTATGTTCATCCTGGTCCAGAGGAATAGTGGATAGGCACTGGGTAGGGATGGGATGGCAGTTTTGCTTCCAAATAATTTATGATATGCCAACATACTTTAGTCTAAGGTTGTCGAAAAATATTAGATATCGAAGTACATTTTTGAGAAACTTTAAATGTGGATAATAGAATCTTGGAATGTCAAAGGACTCCAGAACATGAAAAAAAGAAAGCTATTTTTGCATTTATTTTTCCAATCAACAGCAGGTTTTATTTTATTACAAGAAACGCATTTGACCAATGACCAGTGGGAGGCAATGAACGATAAGAAATGGATTAGGAAGATTGTGGCAGCGGAAGGGACAACGAATAGTGCAGGGGTGGCAATTATAATTAAGAATCACGTTCAAGGAGAAATTTTGGATGTGAAAATGGATCAAGAGGGGAAGATGGTGTTTGTTGATTCTCACATCCATCTTTTATGATAAACCTATAGTACTTATGAGTATATATGCCCCTACTGTTAATCAGCATCATTTCATATCTTCAATTTACTCCATTTTACAGTCATATAATAACTGCTATATAGTGATGGGAGGTGACTGGAACTCGTATCAAGATCCTAAATTAGATAAGTTAGGTTCATCTAAAGCTTTTAATAAGCAGGCAATGACAGCATTGACAGAACTTAAAACGGATTTCAAACTATATGACCCTTTTAAGCATACACACTTACAAACAAAAGCAGAGAATTTTACTTTTTATTCAAGCTGCCATAAAATGTGGTCGAGAATTTGATATCAGCTGACCCTAGTGTTTCTAATCAAGCTAGACAACTCTCAGATCACTCTAAGATCACTTTAACTCTAAACAGTAATAATATGAATAATAAGAGGCATCGAGGGTACAATTGGTCCTTAAATCCATATTTACTGACTAAAGAGGATATATTAAAAGAAGGTAAGGAGACACTCAAACAGTTGCTGCATAACATTCCCCAAAATAGACACCCCATGGACATAGAATGGGCTACAACTAAAGAGCAATTAAGAGGACTCTTTATTCAGAAAGCTACTTACAATAAGAAAATGCAAAATAAGGAACAACTTGACTTGGAAACTAAAATTCAAACATTGGACCAGGAATTGATGAGGAACTATAATAAACAGACAGAAATGGATTTATTAAAATGTCAGAAAGAGCTGTTTTTACTCCATAATAGAAAATTGACATTTTATGAACAAAGAAACTTAGTAAAATACGCAAATCATATTCAGACTCCCTCGAAAGCGTTAGCTCGTATTATTAATCAGACAAAATCAACACGAGTAATTACAGAAATAAATTATAATAATAAAACACATACTAATAAGGCAGATATCATGAATACTTTTGAACTAATCTTTAATCAGATCTATGGTGATCAGCAGGCACTTTTGCAAGATAAAGATAGGAAAGACTTTCTACAGAAAATTACTTTCCCGAATATTAATAAGGAGTCCCATAGAGAGTTAATTAAACTGATTACACTAGAGGAGGTTTTAGAGGTAATCAAGAAGCTGAAGCCTCATAAAGCCCCAGGGCCAGATGGTCTGACCTCAGAATTTTACAAAGCCTTTAGTGAGATTCTGAGCAGAGTACTTTCACAGATTTTCAATTATATAATTCTGAATAGAATTAATGATCCCCACTTTAATGCCTCAAAGACAATCTTGATATTGAAGGAGAAAAGTGATTCTAAAAATCCAGATAACTACAGACCCATATCACTCCTAAATATAGACATGAAAATCATGACATCCATTCTGGCAAATAGATTGAAAAAGGTAATAAATGTAATAATATCAGAGGAACAGGCTGGGTTTATAGATGGGAGACAGACCACTGATAATACATTAACACTCCACACATTAATTTCCTATGCGAAGCATAAAAATCTTAATATGTATGCACTAATAATTGATGCACAGAAAGCATTCAACAGAGTTAATTTGGTATATTTATTTGATATGCTGCCATATTTTAATATACCTCAGGAGTTCATTTTAACATTAAGGAAATTATACAACAATGCATATACAAATTTATTTATAAATCACGAATGCTCTAAAAGGATACAAATCAAAAATGGTACCCGACAGGGATGCCCATTATCTCCTATTTTATTTAATCTGTATTTGGAACCGTTATTTTTACACATTAAGCAAAATGTTTTCTATAACTCCCCAGTACTTTATGGTATAAAGATTAAGATGGCTGCCTTTGCTGATGACTTAAATATATACTGCTCCACACCTGTTTCTGATACCGAGAAAATATTAACAGCAACAGAACACTTTGAGAAAATCTCTAATTATAAGTTAAATTAAAAAAAAAAAAAAAAAATATTCCCATTAAAGACACCCACACCCTTTTCATTGTTACCACTGATAGGACAAGTAATGACGGAAGAAAGAATAAAATATCTGGGGATTGTATTTTCAACTGAAAATAGAGATTTCTTTATGAATAACGTTAAGTCAACATGGGATCAAATAACATTGGACCTAAAAAGATGGAGTAAGTTGAAGTTGCCATTGATGGCAAGAGCCGCAATTATAAAAATGAATGTTCTTCCTAGAATGTTATATATCTTTAGAGCTGCACAACTCAGAATCATGACAATTTTTTTTAAACAGTTGCATATAGGACTGGGGAGATTTATTTGGGAACCCAGGAAGACGAGGATATCATATGAGAAATTGATGGCTCCAAAAAACAAGGGGGGGCTTGATTTACCGGATTTTGAAATTTATTATTTAGTGATTCATGCTAACAGGATTTTAAGGGCGACTTACTTTGACAGTGATAGTAGGAAATGGACACCCAAATGGGTGCTCCTAACTTATAGACATGTAAGGGGAGTGGGAATCAACTGTAAAGCACTACCCTTTCTAAATAATCGAACACTTAGTAAATACGATTTAATGGAGCATATCAAGAATTATGTAACGTTGATTCAAACTCTTTTCACTTCTTTAAACTTATTAAAGTATATGATGGTCTTACAACCTTTTCATGGGAACCCAAATTTAACAATTGGTAGTCAACTGATAGATTTAAAGAAATTCCCCCTAATAAAGGATTTAACTGTACTTGATTTATACTCTTTTCTGGGGGTAGCAGTACAAGATATTTTAAAAGAGATGAATCTTCCCATTTCTTATCTAATCATCGTGAGGCAACTAAAAGATCTGGCTACAAATTATTTTAATAACTCTGAACTTAAAGAAGAGGACTTAAATATAGCTCGTAATCTGTGGGAAGCTCTGTTACAGGACAGAAAATATATAACCGCCTCATATAAATTGATAAAAGAGAGGAAATATAATAAACACATTCTCTTATCGAATTACTGGAAGGAGAAATTAGTATTGGCAGATGACAGTAAGATATTGGAGGCATTTAGTTTAACATTAAAGTCAGTATCCCTTCAAAAATTGGTATTTACGCAACTGATGATATTTAATAATGCCTACTATACTCGTCTCACTCTTCACAAATTTGATTCGAAGAATTCACCTAAATGCCCACAATGCTTAGATCAGACAGCTGAATTGTTACACATGTTCTGGAGTTGCAAGTGCATTTATAAATTGTGGAATTCATTAAAACTGCAGCTACAAAAAATGGGCTACCAAAACTCAACACTCTCTTGGGAATTTATGATCCTTCATATTCCCCCGGAGAATTTAGATAAATCAAGAAGGATCGTAATCATGAATATCTGCTTATTAATGAAATTGTACATAGCCTCAAATTGGCTAAATCCGGCCCAGACATCGTGGGAAAATTTTAGATTGCTAGCAATAAGACATACTTTAGCGCACAAATTGTTAATTAGTGACCACAAGAAAAACATAAACAGTATAAAAATATGGGAGCAAATTTTCAACATTGTGTTGGCCTAAGAGGTTCCTATCCACTTTCTCTCAGGACACATAGTAATAGTACAGAATCAATCTTAGATTAGTTATAGGTTTTAAGGATAATACAGATTGTTGGCTTTGGTTTTTTGTTGTTTTTTTTTTTTTTGTTAGTGCTGTATTTACTGTTAATATTTGTTGTTGACATACAATGTGGATGTAACCATTGGAAGTAATCATGTACATACTGTATATATAGAGTGGATTTGTAATAGTGTTTTGAAAAATAATAAAAAAGGATTATTGAAAAAAAACCACATTCACTTTAAATAGTACAGATACTTAAAACACATGACACAGACATCAAGTGAAATAAAACAAGCAATCATTATTATAATTATAATTGCATTTGCTTCCTGATTAAACAGGTTTTAAGCTAACTACATTATTTAAACCAGGGGGAGTGTCAGCCTTAAATCTTAAGATCCAAATATATTCCTCATTCTCCAAGATGATATTTATACCCCCCTAATGTTTTTGTATATAACAGGGGCATTGTAAATGGACAGTTTACCAGAATATATAGACTAAATACTAGTGACATTGTATGTAGGCAACAAATGGAGGAAATGTCTACTGAGTTTTTTGAAAGGGGGTATGCAAGTATAATGGTGAACAACATTATAACTCAAGTATTGAAGGAAAGGAGCAACCACACCATTCTTCAGTGCAGTAAGCAATAGTTCAATGGATATGGAGATCAATAATAGAACCCAAGATGTTATTTATATCCCACTAATGTTTTTGTATATAACGGGCATTGTAAAGGGACAGTTTACCATAATAAGTAGACTAAATACTAGTGACATTGTATGTAGGCAACAAACGGAGGAAATGTTTACTGAGTTTTTTTGAAAGTGGGTATGCAAGTATAATGGTGAACAAAATTAGCTATGTGACTACCTTTAATAGGAAGACAAAGGATGTTAAGTAAGTGATAGAGAAAAACTGGAAAATGTTAATGGTTATGCCTGTCTCTTATAGGTATTAAACCTTCTTTTGCATATAAGACAAGGAAGAATCTAAAGGGAATGTTGTGTTATAAGGGCAGTAAGATATCTAGAACAGATAATGTCAATGGGGTGGGAGGTTAGCATAATGGTTAAGAGGTTTACCTTACAGGCACAAGGTGCAGGGGTTGATTCTCACATGGGGCAACTGGCTAGGCTTAAAATGGCCCACAAGGGCAGTTAGCCTAGAAGTAACCTATGAACCCATAATGATAAAATTAGCTGTGTGACTACCTTTAATAGGTAGACCAAGGATGTTAAGCAAGTGATAAAGAAAAACTGAAACATTTTAATGGTTATGCCTGAGTCGAAGTCTCTTATAGGTATTAAACCTTCTTTTGTGTATAAGACAAGGAAGAATCTAAAGAGAATGTTATGTTATAAGGGCTGTAAGATATCTAGAATAGATAATGTCAAACAAGGTACTTCTCCATGCTATAATTGCAGTTGTTGTAAGGATATTATTGGTTGCAACTTCTTTGTTCATCCTGTAACAGGGAGGAAATTTGCATTTTCCTGCTATGCTACTTGTAACACTTGTTGCATTGTTTATCTTGCTACACATTTAAAATGTGCATCATTTTATGTGGGTAAATGTAGCCGTAAACTTAAAGAGTATATTATAGAGCATAAATGAGATATCAGAAGAAAGGTTATCACAAATGCTTTGGCAAACCACATTATGGATAATAATGATGCACATATCTTTGAATTTAGAGCTGTTAGTGTTATATACAAAAACGTTAGAGGGGGATATAAATAACATCTTGGAGAATGAGGAATATAGTTGGAACTTGGGGCTTAAGGGTGACACTCCCCCTGGTTTAAGTAATGCAATTAACTTGAAATCTGTTTTAGTTAGGAAGCAAATGCAATTATAATTAGAATAATGATTGCTTGTTTTTATTTCATTGGATGGCTGTGTCATGGGTTTTAAAATGTTATTATGAAGCACTGATGAAGGGGAAACCCGAAAGCTTTGCTTGTTTGTTTTATTAAATTTT